>NC_062967.1:16054686-16183084 GCF_023119035.1 Salvia hispanica | reverse complement strand
TATTTGTTTCAACATAGCTTATGTATTAGTTTTGAGCTTGTTAGAGTGTGTCCACCGTCGTGGTATGGTGACTTCTATTAGAGTAGTTAGTGGTCTTAATCTCAATCATCCTACATGGATATTTGATTTGATCTCGTGCTATTTTATAGGTGTACGGAATCCGGATTTGAGGGCAAATCCTTTCCAAGAAGGGGAGAATGATATGACCACGGGTGCTCGACGTCAAGGGTCCTCCCTTCGGCGTGAACCATGGGTTGATTGGGGCCCAAGGATGAAAGAGAAGACATTCCAAGGATCCAATAAAGCTAGAGGGCCTCCCGAGGGTGCAAGGAATAGAGAAGGCTCGGATTTGAGGACAAATCCTTTCCAAGAAGGGGAGGATGATACGATCATGGAGGCCGTGCGTCGAGGATTTCAGCTACAGCTGGATTCAACCGAAAACCGTCCTATATAGATGATATCCGAAAGCTATGAAACTACCACCATTGTCTTTGTCTTGGAAACAGGCTTCGCGTGGGTATCTTGCACATCCCAATCGGAGTCCGAATGAGGAAGTTATGGCGGTTTTACGGAAGTCGCTCAGAGAAGGCCGGGAGCTTCGGGGAAAACGCCCGCCCGGGCGTTTTTTACTGTGCAAAACGCCCGGGGACAGGGAAAACGCCCGGGCCGGGCATTTTGGCATGTGAAAAACGCCCGACCGGGCGATTATGCCGATTTTTAGATTTTGTGGGCCAACTTTCTATTTTTGGACCCATAGTATAAATACCTCTTGATGTCATTTCTTTTCCTTAGATTTTGATGAAATTAGATGCTTGAGAGCTTTGTTTCCTCTTGGAGAGGGTTTCTATCCAATTCCTAGATTTAGGTTGCTTGAATCCATCAATTGCTAGTTCAAGCATGAGATTTCCATCAATTGCTAGTTCAAGCATGGATCAAGTAGAGGTATGCTTTGAGGTTTGTGGTTCCCTTGAAGATCTAGCCATGGATGCATGTTAGTTATGTTGTAAGTGCCTTAGCTTACTTCATCAATGACTATGTATCCCAATTTTCACTCTATCCAATGTTATTTCCTTCTTTGTTCATCTTAGTTTCCTTAATTCTTGTTGTGTTGCCTTTATTGATAAAATAGAAAACCAATTCTCACAAAAATACCTAGATCAAGCATCACAATTGGGTAAATCCTTGGGAAATGGATCACAAAATACATGGATCCACATCAGTATACAGTTCGGGAACCAGTAAGAAGATCTGTGGTTTAGTACTCAAGAACTTCACGTGGAGAACGCGCTAGCTATCTTCGATTCTTTGGAGAATCATCAAGGTAAAATAGCTAATCCGTAGAAAAGCATGTTTTAGGTTTCAATTACACTTAAAGCATGATTTTATTTGAGTTATGAGCATGATACATGTGATAATTGCGCGAATAGAATTTGTCTAAATAATCTGCTAAATAGATCGCTTTATTATCTGATTTATTTGTACGCACGCTTACCTTGCCAACCCCTTCAAAAATATATTCATGTGAATACATTGGATTTAATTTAACTGATTTAAATATTTGGTGCTTGAATAAAACCAATTTATTGCTGCTTAAAAAGCTGAGACAAATTATGTCGAATTTAAAATTTTCCTATTTTCTTAATCCCACAAAACAATAAATGGAGAAAAATGTGAACTTTATTCACAAGGTCATAATCATATTTCTCTCTCCCATCTCCCCAGACTCCTTCTCTTCTCTCATCTTCTTTCTTCAATTCTTTCCATCACTACAAAAAAGAAAAACATAACAATACTATAAGCGAATCTAGGAGGGTGGCACCGGCCAAGCTCCCGCTGAAGCGGTGGCTTGGCCTAGGCTATCTCTGTCCCTGAACATGGAGATGTTAAGGTCCCTGATGCTCACATCGGATGCTTCACGATTAGGGTTTTCATAATCATTACTCCCTCCGTTCTATTGCAGTAGAGTCATTTTTCTATTTTGGGACGTTCATCATAGTAGAGTCATTTCCCTATTTAGCAAAAAGTAACACTTTTTCCATCACTTTGTTTATTATCTCTCTTACTTTATTCTCTCTACTTTTCTCTCTTTCCTACTTTATTATCTCTTCACTTAATATATTTAATTTCTCTTTCTTAATCTATGTCGCGAAAAGAAGTGACTCTAATATTATGGAACGATGGGAGTATATCATTTTATTTCTTGAATTACGTTGTGGTTCGACTCTCTAATGCAATCCGGGAAAGAACCGACGAAGAAAATCCGAATTGGAGCTTCTAATTTTGCTCGACTCGATTAAACTCAAAACATAAATTACAACAATAAAAAAAAATTGCACACGGTATTGGAGATGACGAGATGTTACGATATGGCATCTCTTGTGCCCTAGGGAGGAGGACATGCCAAATCATGGTTCATTGTCATCATCAGCCTTTGGTCCATCATTATCTCCTCTTGGTCCATCATCATCCCCCTTTGGCCCATCATTGTCTCCTTTTGGCCCATCATCATCACCTCTTGGTCCATCACCGTCTACCTTTGGCCCATCATCATCCCCTTTTGGTCCATCATCGTCTCCCTTTGGCCCATCATCATCACCCTTTGATTCATCGTCGTCCCCTTTAGGCTCATCATCGTCCCCCTTTGGTCCATCATCATCCCCCTTTGGTTCATCATCTTCTCCTCTTGGTCCATCATCATCCTCCTTTGGCCGATGATCTCCTTTTGGTCCATCATCATCCCCCTTTGGCCCATCATTGTTTCCTTTTGGCCCATCATCATCTCCTCTTAGTCCATCATCGTCTCCCCTTGGCCCATCATCATCCCCTTTTGTTCCATCATCGTCTCCCTTTGGCCCATCATCATCACTTCTGGTCCATCATCATCACCCTTTGGTTCATCATCGTCCCCCTTTGGTCCATCATCATCCCCCTTTGGCCCATCATCATCCCCCTTTGGTCCATCATCATTTCCTCTTGGTCCATCATCATCCTCTTTTGGTCCATCATCATCATCTCCTCTTAGTCCATCTTCATCCCCCTTTGGTCCATCATCATTTCCTCTTGATCCATCATCATCCCCATTTGGTTCATCATCATCTCCTCTTGGTCCATCATCATCCCCTTTTGGTCCATCATTGTCTCCCTTTGGCTCATCATCATCCCCTCTTGGTCCATCATCATCACTCTTTGGCCCATCATCGTCCCCCTTTGGCCCATCATCATCTCCTCTTGGTCCATCTTCATCCCTCTTTGGCCCATCATCATCCCCCTTTGGTTCATAATCATCCCCCTTCGGCCCATCATCGTCTCCTTTTGGTCCATCATTGTCTCCCTTTGACCCATCATTGTCTCCTTTTGGCCCATTATCATTTCCTCTTGGTCCATCATCGTCCCCCTTTGGCCCATCATCATCTCCTCTTGGTCCATCTTCATCCCTCTTTGGCCCATCATCATCCCCCTTGGTTCATCATCATCCCCCTTTGGCCCATCATCGTCCCCTTTGGTTCATCATCGTCTCCCTTTAGCCCATCATTATCCCCCTTTCGCCCATCATCATCCCTCTTTGGTCCATCATCGTCTCCTTTTGGCCTATCATCGTCCTCCTTTGGTCCATCATCATTTCCTCTTGGTCCATCATCATTCTCCCTTTGTCCATCATCGTCTCCTTTTGGTCCATCATCGTCCCCCTTTAGCCCATCATCCTTCCCATTCCCATTCAGTAAGACTGCCATGGTTGGGTTTTGGTCTTCGGAGTTGCCCTGGAAGAAGACTGTTTGTCTGGTCTCCTTGAAATGTCCGAGCCTTGCTTTTGAATATGTAAAAATAGTGAAAAAGAGAATGAAAACTACCTTGTTTTTTATGGATGTCATATCCCTATTTCATATGGTAAATGAAGATTGTGTTTGATTTGCAAGTTAGTTTTTTTTATGTGATTTTGTTCTAATTTGTCATTTATCAAGATGTATATATAGTGCTAAGGTTCAAGAAAATGTTTATGGATAGTAAATCCTGCCAACTTAGCAAAGAGTTTTAATAGTCAACTGCAACGAGAAATAAATCACTAAAGATTTGATACATACTATTAAATAAATATATATAAGTAGAGCAATCAAGATTGATTTAAATATCTATTCACTTCCTCCTCGAACCTTCCATTTCATAGTCAGTTGCAATGTGAAACAAATCATTAAAGAGTATATATACTATTATTAAATAAATATATATAAGCAAAGCTAAAGAATTTATACATACTATTATTAAATAAATACATATAAGCAGTGGCGGAGCCACGGTGGGGCAAGGGAGGCCCTTGGGCCCCCAGCCGTTTGAATATTTAAAATATACTCCCTCTGTTCCATAGTAATAAGGGTGTTTTTCCATTTCCGTCCGTTCCATAGTAATAGAGTCATTTCCCTTTTTAGTTTCAACACATTTTTCCACACCTACTTTACTCTCTCTTACTTTTTTCTATCTTCATCTCTCTACCATTTTCATTTTTCACTTTATTCTCTCTTTACTTAACTCACCTAACACAATTTTTCTTAATCTTCGTGCCGAAAAGTTTTATCTCCATTACTATGGAACAGAGAGAATATAATATACGTATGCGACTTTAATAACATCAGTAGGTAGTGCAGTTGGTGTGATTGTTAGACATCCATTCATGAGATACGAATTCCGAATCCTTCTGGTGCATTTTTTATACCTCCTAACTCATGCTTGTAGCTTTATTTTTGAATGATGCTCGTAGCTTTATTTTTTGAATTTCTTAAATTAGTTATTCTGGTTATTGATTTTCTCTCTAGTAATTTTGGATAGACAGATTTAAAATTTTATTCATAAAGAATGATATTTATAATTTAAGAATAAAAATAATTATATAGACATGTAATTAGATAATACTATATAATATTAGTAAAATTAATTACAATGCTATGCTCTAAAAAATATATTCATATTTTTCTTATTATTTATTTTTAACGCACGACTTTTTCTATAGTTTATGTTCGAGTCATTTCCGAACACTTAATATACTCAATAAATTTTAATACTCTATCTATTCCCTAAAAAAAGTCTCATTTTGTCATTTTAGAATGTCCACAAAACATAGTCTCATTTATAAAAATGGAAAATTTTCCTCATACTAATTTACCTCAATTTTTCTCTCATCTCTCTTACTTTATCCACATTTTTATACATTCTTTCTCTTAATTTACCACTTTCTCATTAAAACTCGTGTCGTCCATAAATGAGACTATTTTTGCTAGACAGAGGTAATAGTTGTTCACTTGTTTGGGCTCCCCATTTTTAAAAGTCTGGCTCTGCCACTGCATATAAGTAAAGCAAATAATATTGATTTTTATATCACTGCATCATTTTAGAATACACCATATCTTGTAGAAATTTTTAAAAATACTTATCATTTGCCAACTAATTATAGTTGACATTCATAAATGATTGTCATATATCAATACCGGTTAAAAGATACCGATTTGTTTTAAATAAAGATGAGGTAAAACACATCTGTAAGTCCTTGTACTTTGATTGTTTATTTCAATAGATTTTTATACAATTTTTTCGTTTTAGTAAGTCCTTATATTTTTATATTTGATATATTTCAATCCTTATTTGACGGAATCATTAACTTTTCCACTATAAAATAACACATTATATATTAATTATTTAAATATATTCCACCTAATATCGTTTTGTAAAATATTTATGGATAGTAAATCCTGCCAACTTAGCAAAGAGTTTTAATAGTCAACTGCAATGTGAAATAAATCACTAAAGATTTGATACATACTATTAAATAAATATATATAAGTAGAGCAATCAAGATTGACTTCAATATCTATTCACTTCCTCTACGAACATTCCATTTCATAGTCAATTGCAATGTGAAACAAATCATTAAAGAGTATATATACTATTATTAAATTGAGTCCTATTCTAATGCTTATAGCACTCTAATCCAAAATCAAGACTAAATCTCCACCCTTGAATTTTAAAATGGGTGGATGAGATTAAAGCTCACAAATCTCAATAAATAGTAGACAAAATATCAACAAAAGGGTAATATCGTCATTATGTTATCATATGATAATTTTCGTGAGTGTTTTTTTATATCAACATTGTGTATTACAAATACCAACGATATGACATTAGAATATCAATATAAGGACAAGAAAATATCAACACATTTTTATTGAGATTGAACATGCATAATATTGAGATTTTGCCTACAATATATTGAGATGTTTTGTTGCATTTGTTGATAAAAGCTGCTTATCAACATGTACGAAAATTGAAATATAATTTATCAAATTTCATCACCCGAACATCGTCGGAACATATGCAATTGAGATCTCGTTGGAATCCTTATTAAATTATCTTTAATTTGATATATTTTTTGCGAAAAAATAATTTAAATTGAGAGAGTTACGTAAATTTAAAGATTTGAGATGATTTTGAGGAGAGAGAAAGTAGTTAGTTATAATTACTACATATATGATTTGACATTAATACCCTTTTAATTTAATTAATAATTATTTAAATTTAAAATATATTACACTTGGCATTATATTAACCACAAAATCTTAAAATCTTCTAATCTAATGGTTAAAAATTGGTCTCAATTTTAGATTGATAATTAGTTAGCAATTGATTACATCCCTTATTAAATAAATATATATAAGCAAAGCTAAAGAATTTATACATACTATTATCAAATAAATACATATAAGTAGAGCAAATAATATTGATTTTAATATCACTACGTCATTTTAGAATACACCATATCTTGTAGAAATTTTTAAAAATACTTATCATTTGCCAACTAATTATAACATTCATAAATGATTGTCATATATCAATACCGGTTAAAAGATACCGATTTATTTTAAATAAAGATGAGGTAAAACACATATTTAAGTCTTTGTACTTTGATTGTTTATTTCAATAGATCTTTATAAAAAAAATTCGTTTTAGTAAGTCCTTGTACTTTTATATTTGATATATTTCAATCCTTATTTGACAGAATCGTTAGCTTTTCCGTTATAAAATAACACATCATATATTAATTATTCAAATATATTCCACCTAATATCGTTGGAAAATATAAACATAACATAAATATAAAACTGAAAAGATAAAAATAACGCCTCATTAATTTTGAAAAATAGTAATACTACTATCTAGGTTTACTAATCAAAATAAAGAGCACTGCGCCGCTCTTCTTCTCCATTATCCTCTCGTCTCTTCTTTTTCATTTTTTCAAGAAGTTTATTCTCATTAGTGAAACTATTTCACCTCCCTCTTATTCTTCTAATTCTCTTCCTCTTCTCTCTTCCATGTTGACGAAGCATCCATAGCGTGGGGTCGGAGCCGGAGCAGGCCCTAGGTCGACGACCAATTCTGCGACTGTCATTAACATGAAGAAAGAAATAAAAACAAGAAAAAACTTAGATTTCCATGGTAAAAAGAATTCCAGATTTATATCATTGGAACTAAATATTTAATTAACAATATAACCTACGCATATAATCTCCACCATATTTTAACAAAAGAATTGATAATTAACCAAACATTATAAACCTACCTACACTTGAACATTCTTTGAATAAATTAACCAAACATTATAAACCTACCTAGGGCTGGGGAAAAATATCGAAAAAATGATATATCGCTCGTATCGTATTAAAAAATATCGAAAAATTATCGAATTTTCGATATATCGTAATTTTCGATACGATACGATATCATCGTAAGTTTTCGATACGATAACGATATGAATTTCCTTATATCGCGATATATCGTTTTATATCGAAAATATGATATATATTGAAAATTTTCGATATATCGATATTTTATTTCCGATATATATCGATATATATCGAAATTTTCGATATATATCGATATTTAACGATATATCGAATTTCGATACGATATATCGAAATATCGATACGATAACGATATGAAATTTTTTTATATCGAAAGTTCGATATATCGAAATTCGATATATCGAAACTTTCGATACGATAACGATATGAAATTCTTTCATATCGATATTTTCGATACGATACACGATACAACGTTTTCGATACGATATATCGTATCGACCCACCCCTAAACCTACCTACACTTGAACATTCTTTGAATAAATTAGCCGTAGTAATTATTTCTCTTACGAAATTTCTTGTTCCGAATATTCATTTCGTTTAGAATTCTTTAGTCTTTTTGTTTTTATCTTTTTTTTTTATATATATTTATGGTATGTTTATATTTTCCAACTAGGATATTAGGTGGAATATATTCAAATATTAATATACGATATGTTATTTTAAAACGGAAAAGTTAACGGTTCCGTCAAATAAGGATTGAAATATATAGAATATAAAAGTATAAGAACTTACTGAAACGAAAAAATTATATAAGGATCTATTGAAATTAATAAAAAAAGTACAAGGACTTTAAGGATTTTAAGGATGTGTTTTGCTTAAAGATGATATACATACAAAATATAAATATAGGACATAGAAAGCTTCGAGTGCCTTCAAACTCCACAAATTTAAGAAAAAAAGGAGCAATTTGTCGTCAACAACAATTTCAAAGAATGAGGGAACAATGTTGTGTTAATTTTTCTTGATATTCCAAATCGTTTCGTAGACATCCCTATATAACAGTGCTGACAATAATCAGTGCCAGATCTAGAATTAGAAAATGGAGGGGGAAATAGTCACTGGGGATGTTAATCAAGTCAATTCATTTGTGTTCGGGTAAACCCATTTGGGTAATCAGGCTATTCGATTACAAGTCATCCGGATATAGTTTATTCAGATTATAAATTACCAATCATAAGCCTAAAATTTTGGATTTCAAGATAACCCGTTGTGCTATTCGGTCTAGAACTTTTTTATAACTTTTAAAACTAATACACAAAGTCGGGTTAAGTTAAATTTTCTATAAATATTAAGTCACAATGGTTAGGATTCTCAAACTTTCTTAATACAAAATTCATGTTAGTTATTACATGTAGAATATAAATCTTTTAATATTAAGGAAAAGTAGGATAATTTATACAAATGTTAAAAAATACTACTAAATACTACTCCGTATTATAGGGGCATGTTAGGGTGCCACCACCCCTTAAAATAACACCATACCACCATTTCTAGCCAATCATTTGTACACGTGAACGAATAATAAGCTGACACGTGGCAAAAAAAAAAAAAAACCCCAAAAAAAGGCGGGCAGCAATATCTTTGGCCTTTAAACAACAATTTTTCTTGAACAGCAATATCCAACACGTTAGACAGCAACCTATAAATTGTTGTCTAACGTGTTGGATATTGCTGTGTAACGTTTATAATATTGCTGTATAAGCGTTGTCACGTTGTCATTTTAAGAGGGGTTGTCATTTTAACACAAACCCCGTATTATATAAATATATTATGAAATATTAAAAAAAATAAAAAATAAAGTACCGTAATAAATGTTCAATGAGTGTAAAAAAGTGAGATGAAAATAGAACACTTGAAAAACTAGGAAAATCACTCATTATTAGAAGAAAAACAAAATAAAAAGTAGCACTATCATATATGTAAGTTGATAACATTATATATTAGCTAATATATGAGACTATAATAAAATATAAATATAAATAGAAGTACTATAGTGAAAGTCAATTTTCATAAAGATTTATTTTAGCTAATATATAAGATTCATAAAAGTAAAAATAATATAAATTTTAAAATTAAAATAAAGAAAAATATAAATCTATAAAGCACAATTGTTTTGGGGGGAAATCAACCAAGTTTTTGGGGGAGAGAATTAGAGAAAATCAAAGAGAATTTTAGTTGTTTTATTTATTTATTTAGATTGCAGTGACGTTTTTAATCCAATAGTTCATACAATTAACTTTTTAAATCCTTGCAAAAAGTTGGGCAATGAATTTGGTATGGCATACTACCCTCTTAGATGGAAACATTTTTTTAATGTTCATCAATTAAATTATTATTATTTTCTTAGCAATATTATGCAATGTTTTGGAACTTTTATTAACTAATTTAATTATCGAAATTTTACATATTTCTACACTCGCATAAAGTCATAAATACATTCTTACATTAAGATAAAAATATAGAAAAATATATCCACAAAAACTACCAATTTTTTTAAAAATACATATATAGTACATAAAATTTAGGAATTTGAAGAAATTATAAGCATTTGAGCCAATCATGACGAGGAAGAAAGGCTGGAGATGTAAGTCATTCCTTATGCAAACATAGTGCGGATGTGACTCAAGCAATAAGCAAAATCAATAGATTTATGGCAGGCCATGGTAGAGAATATTGGTTAGCCTTGATGGATTCTAAGGTATATAAAGGGAGCTGGAAATGTTGGATTATGTTCAAAGGTGATCCAGGATATGTGGGTTGCATTGGTGGAGTTTTGTGATAGTGATTATCCGTGGAGTGTGGATACCGGGATGTCTTAGCTTGGTTACATTTTTACTTTGTTTGGTGCAAGTGTAAGATGGAAATCAAGTTTCTAGAATGTAGTTGCTTTGTCCACGACCGAGGCTAAATATTTTGCGTTGACTTCAGCTGTGAAAGAAAGTTTTTGGTTGAAAGGAATTGCTGCTGACTTTGCGGTAGAGCACGGAGCTATAGCTATAAGCTGTGACAATGACAATGGTATAAGCTTGGTAAAACAAAAAGTTAGCACATTGAATGAAGTTTGCACCAGATTAGTGAAATATGGGGCATACAATACCATTTAGGGTGCGTTTGGAACACGGAATTGGAATTGGAATTGGAATTAAATTGGAATTGGAATTCTGTGGAATTGAATTTGTAGGAATTGAATTCTAATTCAATTCCAAATCCTATGTTTGGTATAGTTAAAGAATTGATATGGAATTGTATTATAATTCCAAATCCTTTGTTTGGTAACTCAAAACAAAGGATTTGGAATTGAATTTGAATTCAAAAATTTTAAAGTAAGTACTAATTTCTTTTATTAATTATCACATTTCTATTTTTTTTTTCTAAAGCTCTAAACTTCAAATATTTTTATTAACTTAGTTGAGTTATTCAAAATTATAATAATTTTTTTTCTCTTGCTATATATATTCAAATTCATATTTTTTTTTATTAAAATAATAAAAAACTAAACAGTATATATCATAATTAAAATAGTTAAGTTATTATGAAATACAAGAGCATTATACATGAATATAGTTACATACAAACTACGATCATGTCAATTATATATAGTATACATTTCTACTAATAAGACAAATATTAACAATAAATTTGCATCTAAAGAACATAACATAAAAGGATTATTTTTTGAATCACTTATTTGAATAAGTCGATGCAAACACAACTGAATCAAATTACAAAAATCTAATCTGCACACATTGTTGTTGCAGTGTGCAAATGAAATAACAAACACCATAACAATATCAAAACCTACCCCCCTTCTGTCTTCCTCTTCTTAGAGCCAATCCCTTCACCGAGAGACTCCCCCGTCAGGCACGCCACCTCCTCTTGAGGGCTACGACCACTACACTCAGCCTCATCAGTCATTACCCGACACCCCAGCTACCTGTTTAGCCTCATCATGTAAACTCTCGTTCCTCTTCTCATTCTTGAAAGCGCTCCCTTTAGCCACTTTTACCCAGAAACAGACCTCCCTCTTTGGACAACTCGGCCATATTCATTTCATGTCTCTGCGAGTGAACCACACCCATGCCCCACAAAAATGGATTCCGCTGATTAGGAACAGCAAACAGGTTCATCATTTCACCGAAATTCCCCCACTGAAGCACGGAAATCTTGCTACCATCTCGATGAAACCAGAATTAGAAAGTTCATCATTTGCATTAGAAGGCTCAACACTAGCATCATTTCCAACAAAGCTCACCAGAATCTTGCTGCCCTCTCGATGAAACCAGAACCTTGTTGTAGTTTAAAGAATCATCATTTGCATTAGAAGGCTCAACACTAGCATCTTTTCCAACAACCTCCATAGCTAGAACTATCAACCCTAATGATAAACAAATTTCAAGAATTCTCCACAAAATTTAACAAAAGAGCTTCAAGAAATTATTGCAATACTCGATAAATGAGCGTAGTTAGAACACCAAACCCACACGGTCAAAGTAGTCGATTAGAAACAACCGAGCATATTAGGGATAAAAAATCTCACCAAGTTCTCTGACTCATGAATTGAAGAGGAGAAACAAAACACCACACGAAGCCAAAAAAAAAACATGTAACGGAATGCCACAACTACACCACCGTTAACACTGTTCCCAAAACTATTCTCTCTAAAATTAAAGCACCAAAACCTCCATAAATGCATAGAGGGAGAACGCATACTAGTTGTGTTCAATTAGAGAGTTCAAAGACATTAAATTGAAGCAGAGAAGAAAAACACAGTCAATGGAAAATGGAAGCACAGAGAGAGATCATGAATACCAGTAGGCACCCCCATTTACTCCGTTCAAAAACAAACCCCATGAAGATTACATACAAATAATAGTTACAATGTCATGAATGGATAATCATTCTTCAATAAAATCAAAACTTTCCCATAAAACCCTAACCCCTAATTTGATCCACACCTTTAAATTTTGGTAGTAATCCGACAAGGAGAAATCATTTTTGAATTGAAAAATTAGGGGAAGCAACAACTAGTTAAGATTCTAATGTGAAAACAAAAGATAGCTACATCATAAGTTGGAAGCAGTTCACAAGAAACTTGTTGCATGCATGTTCGAGATCACACAATGCATGCAACATTCCGAGATGGCTCGCTCATGCGATGGTAGGGGGCGCGTTATCTCGTGAGTATGATTTCTATATTTTCATAATAAGCTGATGAGGATAATAAGACACATGATGGCACATGGGCATTCCACGTTGGCAGAGATGAGGTGGCAGCATGTGATTAAGCGAGATGTATAAATAGGAGGACCACCACCTTTTGTAGTCATGTCGATAGTGTGAATGTGTGTGTGTGCCTTGGGTCGTGGATCCATAGCATTTCTCGTTGCATTATCGTTATTGCTCTGTTTCGTTATTGTAATTCGTTGAACAATTCCTCTTAATATAGTTCCTATTGTTGTGATCTCAATTTGGTGATTTGGTTGTGGATCGTTGTGTTTATCGTTGAATTGTTGTGTGAGTTACGTGATATCGATCAAAATCGGGAAGTCTCGAGGTAGGATCGTATCAATTGGTATCCAGAGCCCTCGATTCAGGGAGGGGTCGGTGACGCTGGGTTAGAAATGGAGAAAAAGGTGGTTGAGTTGGTGGAAAACAGAGTGAGTGAAATACTAGATCAGTTCTCGGTGAAGCATGGGGAGAAGATGACGCAATTGACGGATGCTATTGCTGCGATCAATTTACAAAATCAGCAATTCAAAACTCAATGGGTGAAGGGAGAAGGATCGGGCAGTGGTGAGGGAGAATCGGCTGGAGGCACAGTGGTTATTCAAGGATCTGGTGCGAAAGCGGACGATGATCGTAATGATTGGGAAAGATCCACTCGCTACGAATTCCCAAAGTTCGACGGAAATGGATTTGAGGGATGGGTGATGAGGGCGGAGTACTTTTTTGATGTTGCTAGAGTGCCGGAGAGAAGTAGAGTCAGGGTTGCTGCGATTCATTTGGAGGGTAGAGCTCAGCAATGGCACAAGGGATTTGCGAGCTTACAAGGGGATATCGCGTATGTAGACTGGAGATGCTATATCTCAGCTATGTCGGCTCGCTTCGCAACGCATGCTTATGAAGATCCGTTGGCTGATCTAAGGAACTTGAAGCAATGAGGATCACTGCAACAATACATGGATGAGTTTGATGAGCTTTATCCAAGAGCAGGAATTCGAGAGGATCAGGCCCTTAGCTTTTTCTTATCAGGGTTGATGGATGAACTTCAAATGCCTGTTAGGATGTTCAAACCTACGAGCCTAGCCGCGGCTTATTCTTTGGCAAAATTGCAGGAACTTACAGTGAAGGCTCTGGGAATCAAATCAAAGGTGAATTCGAGTGGGGGCCAAATGACTGGTGGTCACTATGCAAACAGCAAATCCTTGGCTGTCACTGCAACTAACTACAAGCCAGGGGGGAATGGAAGCACTAATGAGAACAGAGGGGGTAATAGATTTGGGGTGCGTGCTAGTGCTAATTTGACCCCCAAAGAGCTAGATGAGAAGAGGGCAAGGAAGGAGTGTTTCTGGTGCACTGAGAAATTTACACCAAACCACAACTGTGCTAGAAGGAAATCCTTTGCTATACAAATGATACAACTAGAGGAAGAGATGGGAGGGAATGAACCACCAGAGGAGGCTGAAGAAACAGAAGAGAAGGAGGATGATTTGCAGCTTTCCTTGCATGCTGTGTGGGGCAATGATGGACCTCAAATCATGTGTATTAGAGGTAATTGTCAAAAAAGGCCTCTGAAAATTTTGATTGACACTGGCAGCACTCACAACTTCTTGAGTAGTAAGGTGGCAGAGAAACTCAAAGGACAGATGAAACCAGTGACTCCTCGAGCTGTAGAGGTGGCAAATGGTCAGGTGTTACAATGTACAGAGAAGTGTGAAGGATTGGTGTGGGCAATGCAGGGGTTTCCTTTTATGGCTGAGGTGCACATCATACAACTAGAGACCTATGATCTCATCTTAGGGGGACAATGGCTATCTACATTGGGAGAAATTAGATGGAATTTTGATAAACTCAGTATGAAGTTTGTGCTAGATGGTGTAGAGGTGACATTGCAGGGAGAGTCTTGGCCAACAAAAGGAAAGCAGCTACATAGCTTGCATATTCTCAATCCTCAAGAAGCAGATGTGGTTGAGGAGAAGCTTAGTTTTATAATGCCAACAGTGGAGGTTCCTTTATCTATATGCTGGAGTGCTAGTTTGGAGGAGATATGGCCTGAACTAGAGGAGGTGCTATCTTCTTTTCCTGACTTATTTGAGGAACCCAAAGGATTACCTCCACCAAGAGAACAAGATCACATGATTACATTAAGGCAAGGAGCTGATGCAGTGAATGTTAGGCCCTACAAATATGCAGCTAAACAAAAGGATGTTATAGAGGGCATGGTGAAAGAGATGTTAGCTTCGGGAGTGATAAGGCATAGTAACAGTCCTTTTGCAAGCCCCATAGTGTTAGTGAAGAAAAAAGATCTTACATGGAGGATGTGTGTGGATTACAGATCACTCAATGCTATTACCATCAAGAACAAGTACCCAATTCCAGTTATTGAAGAGTTGCTGGATGAACTGGGGTCAGCTGAATGGTTTTCTAAAATTGACCTACGCTCAGGTTATTGGCAAGTCAGAATGGCTCCGGATGATATTGCTAAAACTGCCTTTAGAACTCATGATGGGCACTATGAGTTTTTGGTGATGCCCTTTGGGCTAACTAATGCCCCAGCCACTTTCCAAAATCTAATGAATACTATTTTCAGAGAGCACCTGAGGAAATTTATTTTGGTTTTCTTTGATGACATATTGATCTACAGCAAGAGCCAAAAAGAGCATGAGCAACATCTATCCATTGTGTTGACTCTACTGAGGGAACATCATCTCCTAGCCAAGAGGTCTAAATGCATGTTTGGTTGCAGGAGTGTGGAGTACTTAGGCCATGTTATATCTAAGGCAGGAGTGGCCACTGATGAAGGAAAAGTGGAAGTGGTGAAGAATTGGCCTACACCGAGGTCCATCAAGCATGTGAGAAGTTTCCTCGGGCTCACTGGATACTATAGGAGGTTTGTACCTAACTATGGAATTATAGCAAGACCCCTGATAGAAATTACCAAGGGAGCTGTGTTTAGTTGGTCATCAGAAGCTCAAATGGCTTTTGAAAAACTTAAGGAAGCCATGGTCTCTGCTCCAGTATTAGCCCTGCCTGATTTTACTAAAGATTTTGTTGTGGAGACTGATGCTTCAGGAACAGGTGTTGGGGCTGTTTTAATGCAAGAAGGCCATCCCATTGCTTATATTAGCAAGGCCTTATCCCAGAAATACATGTCTCTATCAGTCTATGAGAAGGAGTTGTTAGCCATTTTGTTGGCTGTTAAGAAGTGGTACTACTATTTGCAGAGCAGGAAATTTGTTATCCTTACAGATCACCAAAGCTTGAGGTACTTACTGGAACAAAAACTGACCATTGTTGCATGCATGTTCGAGATCACACAATGCATGCAACATTCCGAGATGGCTCGCTCATGCGATGGTAGGGGGCGCATTATCTCGTGAGTATGATTTCTATATTTTCATAATAAGCTGATGAGGATAATAAGACACATGATGGCACATGGGCGTTCCACGTTGGCAGAGATGAGGTGGCAGCATGTGATTAAGTGAGATGTATAAATAGGAGGACCACCACCTTTTGTAGTCATGTCGATAGTGTGAATGTGTGTGTGTGCCTTGGGTCGTGGATCCATAGCATTTCTTGTTGCATTATCGTTATTGCTCTGTTTCGTTATTGTAATTCGTTGAACAATTCCTCTTAATATAGTTCCTATTGTTGTGATCTCAATTTGGTGATTTGGTTGTGGATCGTTGTGTTTATCGTTGAATTGTTGTGTGAGTTACGTGATATCGATCAAAATCGGGAAGTCTCGAGGTAGGATCGTATCAAAACTTCAATCGATCAAACACGAAACTCATGCTATCCATCAATCGAGTACTTTTATTATACCAAACTCATGATTATCCTTCAATCGATCTTAGAGGAGCGGCTAGGGCACAGCGGCACTGGCGAAGAGAGGGAGAGAAAGGAGAGAAACACGAAGAGAGAGGGAGAGGGGGAGAGAGAAGAGAAACACGCTGCATATTTTTCTATTTTATATGACCCGATTACATTTTGACCCGGAAGTGGATCCGCGCTTTTTTTTAATTTTGACCCGTTTTTGAATGGAATTGAATTACAATTCTTTTGTTAATGTATGGAATTAAAATTGTAGAATTGAAATGGATGGAATTGAAATTCAATTCCAAATCCATGAGCTTTTATTATACCAAACAGTAGAATTGGAATTAGAGACTCCAATTCTAATTCCATAACTCCAATTCCATGTTCCCAAACACACCCTTATAGAATATTTTAATCGAGACTTCTAAAATGGGACACCTAAAAATGATAAATCAAAACTTTTAAAATAGGACAGAGAAAATATAAAATAATTAAAGTGAAAAAATATTTAAATAAAAGAAAAAATAATGCAGAAGTGGAAGAAAAATGCGTATCTCATCTTGGAAGATAGAGAGTATTCATTTGATAATTTTAAAGATAGCTTGCCGCGAGCGGAAGATTATGTGGAAATACTATGTGATGCGTTAAAATGTAAATAAACTTAATTATAGGGTGCCACTTGTTAATTACCACGTATCCCATTTTCCCTCAAAATGTTTTCCTCCATTTTCACCTCCAAATTTTGAATATGGACTGGTTGCTTCGATCTCTTACCAGTAATTCCCTCCTCCTCGAAATCGTATGCACAAATTGGAATGCCAATGACTCGCATTGTATCTGCGGCTGATTAATTCGCAGAATTCCTAAATTTTAGGTATGGCTGCACCATTTCAACGGTCTGCGAGTTTAGCTGGTGCTTTGCAATTGGGGATTTTTTTGTTGTTCCTGTCATCAATTGCCGTCGGAGATGACGTTTCTCCAGCTGCCCCCGACGAAGAATCCGCTGCCTGCGGTAACGACTTCCGATTGGTATGTAAATGATCTGACCTCCAAGGTTGTTTTAGAGATTTTAATATTTTTTGGGGTCTTGATCTGCCTGAATTGTTGTTAATTCAATCGCTCCTATTCGGTTATATCAACATTGGTGTGTGCGTGCGTGTGTTCGTGGGTTTTAGATAGCAACACGCAGCTGAATAATATCTAAGCTCAATAATGTTTGAGGCTGATTAGGTTTGATAAAGCGATAACCATGGGCAATCATGCGGGAGAAGCAACTTAGGCTCACTATCACGTCTTTGTGCTTGCTGGTGTGGTCGACCTGTGATCGTTTGTGAAAATAGGACGACAATAGGAACAAGTTAAAATAGGACGACATTTGGTTGTACTATGAATTTATAGGTGCCAGAGAAGGAATTTATTAGTTATTCTTGTGTGGTGATGATTAAGTTGACAGTGGAGGAACAGTTTTCTGATGCTAACTCAAATTTACATATCTCTTTTCTAGCTATGTTTTGTCTCAACTTCCTAATCATGATGTTGAAAAGAAAACCGTTCATTCAGTATGTGCTGATTTCTTTCTTTGCTTTCCAGGTTAAGGTCAAAAGGTGGGTAGATGGTGTGGAGAAGGAGGCAATAGGTGGATTAACTGCCGATTTTGGGTCTGTGTTACCTGCTCATGCTGAAGAAGGCCACCGTTTCTTGGCCG
Source organism: Salvia hispanica (assembly GCF_023119035.1). Classification (NCBI taxonomy): domain Eukaryota; kingdom Viridiplantae; phylum Streptophyta; class Magnoliopsida; order Lamiales; family Lamiaceae; genus Salvia; species Salvia hispanica. Next base: position 16,164,655 of record NC_062967.1, on the reverse strand, counting down.
TTTTTGCAGATCCTTTAAATGGCTGTTCACTCTCGTCTTCTAATGTATTTTTATAATACTTTTATTTTCTGTCATACTATTTTTGTTAGGATTTTGATGCACTCTAAGTGCTCTATGACTGGTGACCAATTCTCCTAAAAACCTCTATAGTTGGAATAATTTTTTGGCAGTTTTAGCCTGTTCATGAGTTTAGCTCTGGCCTGATGGTCCAATTGGATACAGTTTATGGTACTGGCCACAGCATTCTAAGTGCTATGTATCAGCTAAAATATACTCCCTCCGTCCCACTTAAAATGCAACATTTGAGAATCGGCACGAGATTTTATGCAGTGTTGTTTTGTGAGTTAATGAAGAGAGAGTAAAGTAAGAGAGATGAAAAAGTAGAGATAGAATTGTTTCCATTTTAGGAAACGTTTCATTTTTAATGGGACAATCAAAAAAGGAAAGCGTTTCATTTTTAATGGGACAGAGGGAGTATAATACAAAAAGGATAAGAAACTAACAACTAATTGAAGCTACAATGGAATGAAGGCTTTCGTAATTACCTTGGTGGAACTTCTAAGAAATGAAGGGCCTGCTTCCTGCTGCTACATTGGTCTATTATGGGATAGATCTCAGACATCAAGACCTAGTCTATATTGGATTTCTTAAAGTCATAATTTGGAATATGAGATTACTGCTAGTTTCTAGGTCGATTTGGAACTTACATTGTTGGACTGCTTGTAATAAAAGATCAATATCATAAAAATTACTAGGAAGATTTTTGTACTATAAATTAGGAGCTCTTATAATCAATAGAGATGGACTTAAAAGTAGTGGGGCAGGCTGGATGCACTGTTGATATATGAGTTTTATTTCATAGCTTGATGAAGCAGAGTTCAGTATGAAAGGATCACTCTTTTTCCTTCATTGGGAAGAAACCAAAATATCATCATAGCTAGTTTTTGGACCATAATGCTAAGAGTCTTTTCTGTTATCCTGCAGGTATCAGGCTCTATTGCACTGACAGTACGTGGTGATTGCATCTTTACAACTAAGGCTAAAGTTGCTCAAGCTGGGGAAGCAGCAGCACTGATAGTGATAAATGATGAGGAAGGTTGGCTATACTGCTGATGCATATATTATGTTATTTTGATGTAGCGTTGCATTACTTAATGCCCCATATATTATCTGAGTTTATCCCACTTGGTTTTTAATGGATGCTACTTTGCTTGAACTTCATAGGTCTTGTGCAGATGAGTTGTGGGAATGATACTACTTTAAATATCACGATTCCTGTTATTACAATCTCTAAGTCAGGAGGAGAGGAACTAAAGAAATCCATGGCTAATGGTGGAAAAGGTAATACATTCTTATATGCTTTGGTGAGAATAATTTTGAGTAGGTATTTCAAAGTTTAATTGTATTGATAATTTTTGTGGATGTCAGGGTATATGTATGATGATAACTGTCTTACAATTGGCTCAATTGCCAAACATAAAGGTATGTGGATACACTTTATTAGGAACATAATTTTACCATCTTTTAATTTTTATCTCATGCCAACTTTCAGGTTGCTACAGTACTTTTGTGTTGTGCGTTCGTGTACGATATCTTTTGGGTTTTCCTATCTCCATTTATATTCCAGGACAGTGTTATGATCGCAGTAAGTTTACACATACCCTTCTCGTTTCCCTCATTTTGTATGCCTGAAAGCTTCCGAATACCGTCATCTTTATCATCTTTTTCTTCTAAAGCTTTCACTTATTTGAAATGAAAATTTGTTAGATATTCTGCCTTTTTAAATCTTTACAAAGCTGAGGTGCGTATGATATCTTTACTGTACGTAAAAATTGCCTCCTCTGCTTTGGATCTTAAGTTCTTTACACCATCTTCCTATTTGTCCTGGTGCTTACTCATTGAAGATTGGCTTGTAGGATCTTACCAATAACTAGATTTGGGTGATATTATCAGCATTGCTCTTGCATTCTTTTATCTCAGTTGTCTTGCTCTGGTTCTTCTAATGTCATTCAGGTTGCTGAAGGTGATAAAAGCGGTGGAGAATCGATCCCCATGCTTCTGAGAGTTCCTCGACTTGCTGACCCATATTATGGCTATAACATGATTGGCTTTGGGGACATTCTATTCCCCGGCCTGTTAGTTTCCTTTGCTTTTAGGTATCTTACTTATATCACTATAATTATTTGATTGAGATATGTAATATTAAAGGAGCAATATTTCATATTTGTACCATACGTTTTTGTAACTTTTCTGTTTAGTCAATTCAATTGTGTACTGATATGCGTATAAATCAAGTAATGAAACCTGCTATAGTTAAAATATTGCCCTAACTGTTTCCCTCATCTGAAGACTGAAGTCGTCCATCTATGGGTGTTCATTGCAGATTTGACAAAGCTAATAAGAAAGGGATCTTAAATGGATACTTCCTGTGGTTGTCAATCGGCTATGGAGTTGGTGAGTATACTTGCAACTTGGTCATATTTTAGTGCCCATGAATAGTTATTTCCTCCACTGATATGTTAATTGTCTTCCAATTGCTATGTACTATCAGTTTAATTAGTTTAATTAGACATGTTGATTGTCTTGAATAATTTCATGTTTATATTTCTAGCAAGATGGTCTTGTGGTGACAAGACCATTAACTGCTAGAAAATATAATTGGTAAATTCTCCATGTAGTGAGATTGCCTCAACATTCTGCTTCTTGACTAACCAAACTTACTACAAGTCTGATAAATATAATATGATTAACTAGAATTATTTAAAAATGGACGCTTGTGATGCTGTTTCTTTGGTATATACACTACATCTGCTGACAATAGAAAATAAAGTTCAATCTAGACTTTATAATGTGTGCACCCATGATCACTACCTCGGTTCTTGACTATACCAGCTTCTTGCTCGATTTCATTTGAGAAGGATTTGGGATGGTGAATAATTACTGAAAAAGTATTTCATTTTGCTGCAGGCCTATTGTTTACATACTTAGCGTTGTATTTGATGGACGGGCATGGCCAACCAGCTCTTCTGTACCTAGTTCCATGTACACTAGGTATGAATTCCTTCCCCTTTCTCTAAATCACCTATTCTTACATTCCTTTCTGTTTTAGTTCCACGAATCAAATGGCTCTCTACAAATCCCAGGAACTTGTGTCTTGTTGGGATGGATAAGAGGCGAGATCAAACACCTTTGGAACTACGACACAGATGATACCAGAGAATCAGATGAACAACTTGTGCCTGGAGAAGAAGCTTAATGGACCAGACATCTGTTACTACACGGTCCGAATTGACCCTAATATCCCTGACTCGAGCATTCTTCCTTGATTTGCTGTATAGTTAAAAAGGTGTATATATTTGTCAAGTCTCACTGGCTAGTCGACAACTACTTAGGTTGAATTGTTTTAATTGTATACGCACTTGAATATTTCCCTTGTTGATATGAAGTTTTCTTACACTCCACATATATTTTGTATGATCTTTATAAACGGATTGCAATCCGGTTCCAGTTCAAAACATACTATATAGGAGTAAAATTGATTATCGACAATCGGTCATCATAAAAAATAAACGTCCAATAAACCTTGAATCGTCGAATTCCTTGTCGCAACCATTTTGAAACTCGTATGGTGTTGGTGATGAAATATCGTCCGGGGTGTGAAGTTGGAGAAGAAGGCGGTTAGTCGATTAGGGTAAAAAGAAGTCGCACACAATTTATTTACTCCCAGAATTTACAAACATACCAAATAGAAATTCAGATGACCTAAATCCTGATGTATTACTATGACTAAGGGGGTGATTTGTATATAATGAGACCCTACTACTAAATGGAGTACCCATTTAAAGTTTGTATTTAATGATTTTGTCGAAGAACCTTCAATATAATTTTGTAAATAAGTTGAACCATGATAATGTAGCATAAATTTGTTATTGCAAGACTCATGTTATGTTTTCAAAAATTTAAAATTATTTTTATTCAAAATATTGAAGGAATGAATGCTAAAACACTGCATAAGATTTTTCAATTTGATATGGGTTTTAACCTTTTATGCCTTTTGTATGTTATAAAACTGTGCTACATTAAATCTTCTCTTTTTTGTAACTAATTGCATAAATTATCAATTGGTAGAGGGGGAAATATTAAATTGGTAAAAATATTAAATTGCAGGGGAAGCTTTTGATGAAGTCGATGGCGGTGGAATGAAATGCAAAGCATGCAATTAGTACTACAACCCATCCAAAAATTTTGAGCATTCCAATTTCCCATGTCATTGAACGCTTTCAAGGAGGCGCTCAAGCCCTGCAAATCCGTTCTAACCTCCTCCCAATCTTCATCCTCTTCCCAAATTTCTCACCCCTCACTTCCAACAAGAAAACCCCCCAAATCTTCACTTTCCCGCCAACTTCTCCGCCTCAACGATCCCGCCCATTTCTCGCCCCCAAACGAACTCAATACCTCCAATCCGGACCCCAATTTAAACGCTGGAAGCAGAAATTCTAAATGCGAGGAGAAGGAGAAGGAGAAAGAGGCGGAAATTCGACCAGTAGATGTCAAATTGGAGTCTTTTCGCTCGTTCGATCACACCGGACCTTATGAACCGCTTCTTCTGTCGTTGTCCGGTGAAATTCCCGCTGTTCAGGTGATTTCCCGAGCTCCCATTTTGTTATTAATGAATATTTTCCACTTCATTCAAAATTGAATTATTTCTTTGGAGTGAATTAGGTTTCCTTTTTTTTGATTTCTTTTGTGTTGAATTGTGGTTTCTGTATGCCAATTTTCAGGTTCCGGCGTCGATTAATAGTCGACTTTTGGAACATCAGAGAGAAGGGGTGAAGTTTTTGCATAACTTGTACAAGAACAACCATGGAGGAATTCTCGGAGATGATATGTAAGTTAACTTCTCTTATGTTTGTGTAAATTATTGGTTTTATTTTTCTCTTTTTTTTGAACAATGTGTGTTTATGAAAATATGATTTGATTGTATAAATTGATTCTCGTCTATGTTTCCTTTTATGGAATCCATCATATGCCGGCAATAGGGGATTGGGGAAGACCATTCAAGCAATTGCTTTCTTGGCTGCTGTGTTTGGGAAGGGTTCGGATGAATCGGATACTGTTTTAACGTCTCGTGATGGGAATCGAGATGAGACGAAGGGTCCCGTGCTAATCATTTGCCCCAGTTCTGTTATCCTTAATTGGGAAAGTGAGTTTTCCAAATGGTCCACATTTGGTGTTGCTGTTTACCATGGCGTGAATCGGGATTTAGTGATCGACAAACTAAAAGCAGGTGACGTTGAGGTTATCATTACCAGCTTCGACACGTATAGAATACAAGGAAGCATTTTGTCAGATATCCAGTGGGAGATTATTATTGTTGATGAGGCACACCGGCTTAAGAATGAGAAGTCGAAGCTATATACAGCGTGTATGAAGATTAAGACACTGAAGCGTTATGGTCTTACGGGGACTGTGATGCAGAACAAGATAATGGAATTATTCAATCTGTTTGATTTGGTGGCCCCTGGTGGCTTGGGGACACGGGAGCACTTTCGGGAATTTTATGATGAACCTCTCAAGCACGGTCAAAGATCAAGTGCTCCACAACGGTTTGTTCAGATTGCTGAAGAGCGGAAACAGCATTTAGTCTCAGTGCTGCAAAAGTATATGCTCAGAAGGACAAAAGACGAAACCATTGGGCACCTCATGATGGGAAAGGAAGATAATGTTGTGTTTTGTGCGATGAGTGAGTTGCAAAAACGAGTTTACCAGAGGATACTGCAGCTACCCGATATCCAATGCCTCATCAACAAGGACTTGCCATGCAGCTGTGGCAGCCCACTCAAACAAGCCGAGTGTTGTCAAAGAACGGTTCCAAACGGTATGATTTGGCCCTATCTTCATAGGGACAACCCCGAAGGTTGTGACTCGTGCCCTTTTTGCCTCGTTCTCCCTTGCCTGGTGAAACTCCAGCAGGTATCTGTTTTACTAGGCTTCATTTGTGCTCTTTAATCTGCTCCATCTCGTGAGATGCTGATGGGAGGGTACATATTTTATAGATAAGCAACCATCTAGAGCTCATCAAGCCTAGCCCGAAGGATGATCATGATAAGCAAATGAAGGATGCGGAATTTGCTTTTGCTGTATTCAGCACCGACATTGATTCAGTAGGAGGCAGTGCCACTCAGAGTGGCAGCTTCATGGGCCTTAGCGATGTTAGGCACTGTGGAAAAATGAGGGCTTTGGAGAGATTAATGCATTCCTGGATTTCGATGGGCGACAAGATTCTTCTCTTCAGTTATTCAGTGAGGTTAATACTATATTTCTTTATGCATCTTCTTTGCTTTGTAGTTCTTGAACTCGGATTTCACTATTGTGTACAGATGTTTCCAAGTTTGTTGTAATTGTGAATTTGTGATCAACGATACACTCCAATGCATTGTATCGTGTCTTGTAGGATGCTGGATATACTCGAAAAGTTCATAATACGGAAAGGCTATAGCTTTTCGAGACTAGATGGCTCAACTCCAACTAGTGTACGGCAGTCTCTCGTGGATGACTTCAACTCAAGTCCGAGTAAACAGGTCCCTTTTGCTCACCAACTCTGAGATTTGTATTTCTGCAATTTTGATTGTTTATTTATTAGGAGAAATTTTCTGAATTCAGGTGTTTCTCATATCCACTCGAGCTGGTGGGCTAGGGCTAAATCTTGTGAGTGCAAATCGGGTGGTGATTTTCGACCCAAACTGGAATCCTGCCCAGGATTTGCAGGCGCAAGATCGTTCGTTCCGTTATGGCCAGAAGCGGCATGTGACTGTTTTCCGTCTTCTCTCAGCTGGTTCTCTCGAGGAACTCGTCTACACTAGGCAGGTGTATAAGCAGCAGCTCTCGAATATTGCCGTTGCAGGCAAGATGGAGAAGCGGTATTTTGAAGGCGTGCAGGTAAATGACCTATCACTCTTTCATAGTACAAAACTCTCATACTTTGTGTTCGCTCGACTCATTTCAAATGAATTTGTTTCTGAAGGATTCGAAGGAGTTTCGAGGCGAATTGTTCGGGATCTGCAATCTGTTCCGAGATCTTTCTGATAAGCTTTTCACTAGCAACATCGTGGGAGTCCATGACAAGCAAGGGATCTATTTTGACGATCCTCCACAAGAAACGTCTGTAACAGCGGGGCGTTCAGATGGAAGGAGAACGAAGGCAAAGCCAACGCTCGAAGATCTAGGTGAGTTTGCTTCCTGCTTTCCAAAAACAAGTCTTGATAGTGTGCAGGATCATCAAACTTCAAACCACTTCTTCTTTGTGCTTTTAGGTGCTGTATATGCTCATCGCAACGAAGACGTTGTCAACCTCAGGTCACGCTGTCTGGTAAACGAAAAACAAAGCTCGTCTCGAGAGCAAGACGACGAGCAGCCACGCCCACCTCCGGAAGAAAGAAAAGAATCTGATGCTGCAGCAGAAGCAGAAACAGTTGAAATAGAGATGGATCCCCCAGTCTGTGATGCATCAAAGAAGAGGAAAAGTGACCATTCTAGCCTTCTTGCAATGTTCATGGGCATAGATGAAGCAGAACTAAATAAGTTAATGCTGGCTTAGATTCATTCATATTTCATGTGTGTGTAAATATGCATGTACAAAATGTTGTTGTATCCAATTTGCTTAGAAATGGGACATGTTTGGCTATTTGAGGAATACAAATGCCCAGCTTTTGAGGGTGTTCTTGAATTGAATTGGGCAAACAAATTCAGAGACTGTCACCTTTCCACAAATAGAGAATTGCACAAGCACAAGAGACAATTGGCAACAGAGTCACAAAAACAGATAAACTCACCCTGAATGAAAAAGCAGTCAGATAGTTTTCAAAATTAGACATTAATTAGACTATATATTACATAATCGTTACAAAAATTTGGGGAAATTTCATTGAAAATCGAGAGGGCCACCGCCGTTTTCCCTATGCCTAACAAGGGCAAAATATCCAAGCACGGCGCAAACAGCGGCCACGAGATTCCCTTCCTTGATCAGCACCTTGACCACGAATCCGGTGATCTCCGCCGTCAATTTCTTCCCCTCCACCACCAGCGTCTTCCTCGGCTTGCCGCAGAAGGTGAGCAGCACCAGCACGGTTATCCACGTCACCAGCGTGGCCGGGACCGCGACCGCCAGCGCGGCGACCATCGACAGAACTCCGAAGGCCAGGCCGAGGAGCGCGGAGGCGTAGAGCGCCGGCCAGCCCGACGGCGGCGCTGACTCGAATTCGTACCAGGAGAGGACGGATTTGAGGAAATTCCAGGAGAGGAAGAGCAGGAGCGAGTAGACGGAGACGAAGAGGCAGACCCAGGTCCGGCGCTTGCTCATGAGGCGAAGCAGCAGCGCCGTGGAATTGGAGAGCTCCGGCGGCGGGGGAGCTCCGGCGGGGGAGTCCGCCATGGATTGATTGTTGAATTTGGGGGAATATGGTTGGATCGAATTGAAATTGAGGTTTGCTTTTTGGGAGGGTTTTGTTTGCAGCTTGCTGCCTTTTTCTTTTTTCTGTTTTTGTTTTTTCACTTTCTCTTTTTGGTTTGTGTTTTTGATGCGTTTCTTTGTTTGGTAGTTTTGCAGCATACTAATGAAAACTGGTGCTTTGGAATTCAACTCTTCTACGCGCCTTATCAATGCTTCACACAGACGGATAGATAGTTGATTCAATTTTGAGAGTCTCTTTCAAGATGATCTCAAGATTCATCCTTTCATAAATTATGGCTTTGTTTGGTGTTACATGATTAACTGTGTATAATTTGAATTCATACTATATAAAAAGGTTTGGGATCATGATATGAACTTGTAATTTCATACTAGGATATTAGACATGTGCTCAGACAAGTCTCTTATACTAGTACAAATTCGAGTAGTTCATACCAATGTACCTAATTTGGTCGCATACACGTTTCGCATGTTGGTATGAATTCGACCAATTCATATATGTGTACTCAGTTACTCGCATGTTTTAAATGATTCGATGAATTTCACAAATTAGCATTGATCTTGATCTTAGCGGCACAAGTTTGGATTTTTTTTTATAAGTTTTGTATGCATGATATGAATTTAACCAATTAAAGTAATACTATCAAACTTCTAATGTTCTACCATATTAAAAAAATTTAAAAACAATCAAAATGATAATAAAGTAAAAATATTTTCTACTAGAAGTATTGAGTGGAGGAACAAACGAATTGAATGAACGCAAAATTTCATTATATTTGACGATACAAACAATTCTCACAATATTATAATATTTTCTCTGTCACAAAAGAATATGCATTTTGTGTTCGACACGAGTTTTAATACAAATTTGATAATAAGAGAGATGTATAGAGAAAAAGTAAACAAAATATTGTTAATGGAGAATGGGTCTCACTCATTAGAGAGAATTTTTTTAAAAAAAATTAGAAGGTGCATATTCTTGTGGGACGGACTAAAAAGGAAAGAGTGCATATTCTTATGAGACGGATGGAATAGTCTTTTTAAATCTTGAGTGTAGTCAAATTCTAGTCAATCCCATGAACTTTGAAACTAAAATATTAGATCACGAAGTTTCAATTATTCTCGATTATCTCACTATGCATAAATTGACATCTTTTTGTGATATTAAAAACAACAATATTTCAATAAAATAAGAGTAATAAGAAAATAAAGAAAAAATACTTATTTAAATGAAACTGTCATTTTAAATATCCTTAAAAGCCGATATTTTGTGCATGGATGTGACAATTGAGAAAAATTGAAACTTTGAGATTTAATATTTCAGTTTCAAAATTCATGGGACGTACCGAAATTTGACCAAACTTCATGATTTAAATGATTATTAACTCATTAAACTGTACTCCCTCTATCCGCTATTCAAGGATGCGTTTTGAATCGACACAGATTTTAAGAAATTGTTTAGCTTTATTAAAGAAATGAGTAAAAAAAATTAGTAGAATACGAATCCTTATAATATGAGTGCAATTAGTTAAAGAAGTAGTATGAGTAGGGATGTCAATCGGGTCGGCCCACCGGGTTTCGGGCCAACCCTATTCGGGTTACGGGTCAATCGGGTACGGGCTAGTCGGGTTGTGATTTCTTTCGGATTATAAAAGTTCGACCATAACCCTAAAAACTCGGGTTTCGGGCTAGCCCAACGGGTTAATCGGGTTGCTACCGATAAGATTAACATGCGATCAATCCCATAAATAATGATGAAAAATAGTTATATTCATAAAATGTAAAATATTTAATAATGATAAACGTGAGATATATGCTTAAACTCAATCATAAACATGATCAAATACTAATATTTGAGATATTTCGTAAAATTTTAATGCATATTTTAGAAATTTAAATAATTTTTTAGTGAATTTAAAGTTTTTAGTTTATTTATCAATTATTATATTAATAAAAATTCAATATATAATTTATATATTTAATATAAAAATTGAAAGTTACTTTTTTTAGTTATCTATAATTATAAAATCAATGAAATGTCGAATTAGGAGTAAAAATTGCAATAATAAAAATTTTATCGGGTTTCCGGGCCAGCTCATCGGGTTTTCGGATCTGGCCTAACGGGTTGCGGGTTAATCGGGTGCGGGCTTGTCGGGTTGTGATTTCTTTCAGGTTATAAAAGTTCAACCCTAATCCTATAAATTTGGCGGGCTATTCAGACCAGCTCACGGGTTGCAGGCTACATTGACATCCCTAAGCATGAGGTTTACATACTAAAGTTGGAAAAAGAATATGGATGTATCTTAAATAGGGGATGGAAAAACGTGAACAAATGGAGGGAGTACAAAATTACATAAAATACAACAAATAGTATACAGAAGAATGAATAATAAAAAAAAACTAACAGCACATATAAAAAAGCATGTAGTTCGTATGTTTAGAGGATGTAGCTTGATTATTGATAAATTGAGCATGTTATTATTGTCCAAAATATTGAAATGATGCTTTTTGAAAGTCGGAGTATGAAGTTTGAAAATTTGAAGAATCTTTGAATCAAATAGTTGAAAATTCATTATTTTTAATGCGAGCTGTTACCGAATAATTCAGGTCGATGGGGAGTAATTTGTTATTTGAGTTTTTCCGAATTTACAAAAGATAAAATATGGAGTAGTAAAATTTTAGACAAGATATTCGGACACCCGAATTTCCTAACCAAATGCCATGCGATTAAATATTATTTTAAATTTAAATATATTTACCGAGTTATTATCTTAAAAAATGATAAAATAAGAGAAATAAAAAGAAAACTTAGTTGAAGAGTGAAAATGTGATCCATCTTTATTATAGGGAATTTTTATTACTAAATAAATTAAACAAAAGATAATAGGAGCATTAAATTAGACAAGTAAGGGCCACGCTGTGTGTCGGCAGTGGACCGTGGCTCTATTTCGACGCTTCAACGTGTACTAGTTTTAAATTGGGTATTAAAATTCTTCTAATTTTCTAGACCAAATAAACAAACCATTCTACCTTTTGACTCTACACATTTCCAAGAAATATCATTTCAATTTCTTCCGAGAGTTCCAAGTTCCAACTATGCCTTCTAACCAAGTCAACCTTGGACTTTAACCCCAACGAAATAGAGTCATGACTTTTTATTTCCTACATAATATTTCAATTTTTATATTCTAATTTCAATCACTTTTTTTTTTCAATAACTCTTTAATTTCATCAATTGCTAATTAAAATTCATTCATTTCAAAGTGATATAGTACTACATTTTTATAGACCAAAGGGAATTATTTAGTATGATAGTAGTATGATACATATAGTAGTATTACTACTCAATTTAAATAAAATCACAAATTTTGATAAGAGAGACTGAATGTATGTGTCAGAAATGTAGAGAACTGTCGATATATATTGAGTCAATTTATTCATTTTGATATATAGAAACAGAATACTCGATTTGAAATTCCTTCTCACTTGTTTGTCTTAGATTAGAGTACTTCTTATGAAATTCATAGTCATACCTTAATACCTAACTCTCTAAATAGGTAGGTGATGAAATTTCAAATACTACTCCATATTTTCTTTACTTAGATAGCATATCATCATTAACATTAATATTTATACCGAAAACAGAAAATAAAGACGATTTCAAGCAGCGGAGTGGGACCCACACCCACTAATCATACTTCTCTCTCCACGTGTAAACCAGAAAGAAAACCCAAGACAGCGCCAGCACGACATCGCCGACAAGCTGCCTCGGCCAATCCCGCGCCAAAACCTCCAACCTCCGCTCGAACCACACCCTCCACACCGCCATCGCCAGGTGCAGCCCCACGCACCCCTTCGCGAAGAACCCCTGGAACTCCCGATCCTTCACCAGCCCCGCCATGAACACCAGGCACCCGATCACCACCAGCAGCAGCCCCGCGAACGAATTCGACACGCGCAGCACCACCTCGTCGTGCGCCGTCGATCCGACCATCGACCTCGCCGTCGCCGCGCCGTGCCCGAGCTCCGTCATCTCCCTCAGGTAGAACATGATCAGGACGCCGCACGTGGCGGCGGCGGCCGCGTGGAGCGTGCAGATCACGAAAAAAGTGGACGACGGCGACGGATTCATCGGAGGATCAGAGATTGATCATGGTATTTGAGGGAGGAGGTGTAGGGTGATTGGGCGACATTCTGATGCGGAATTGGGATTGATGGGGTTTAATAAAGAAGAATCTGCCCATATCGGATTGGGATTATCGAAGGGGATGGGATTTGGGGGAAAATTTTTGGAACCCTAGCTTTCGCAATTATGCTTTGGCAGTAACTATCCAGCTGGAAATTCAATGAGTGAATGTATGGGTTTTAAATGAAACAACTTTTTGGTAGTATTAAAACATTTTGAAGATATAATACACAAGTTTCATTTAATAATTAAAGATTATGGATCATTAGATCATACTTGATCAAGATTAGGCATTAGTGACGTATCTAGAGAACAGAGCTCGTTGGCTAAATTGTCGCTTGGGATGAGGAAGTGGTTTTTTTTTTTTCTAGCTATTGAATCGTGAAATTATAATTTCCATCTGATGTAGGCAAGCTGTTGCGGGAGTTTGAGATCGATTTTTGGAGTTTTCAACTCGTAGACTGACAGTGAAGTCGGTTTAGCCAACCGACCATATCTAAGTTTGTCCCTACCTGCCATCGTCCTTGTACATAGTTGTATCCTCACAAAAAGTTTTGAATTTGAACATACTATGGTTCTTATAAGGTATAACATAAAGTTATTATTAAAACAAGATTAATTTTCAATTTTGGAAGGATGTGTTAGTTTTGGGATATACTCTTAGTAATCTTTAAAATTTCATCGTCCATCTATACCAAGTTGGCATAGTGAATTGGTGTACCTCACCAATAACTCATTGACAAATGGACACCACATGCCAAATCAAATGAATATCAATTTAATAAATCTAATTGCACAAAATAGACATATACTATTATTCAAGAAAAGTGGCATTATATTACTATTATTAAATTGGAAAATATCATCATAAAATAGGCGTGCAATATAATTACAATATATGTGTATGTATATTGACCTATTAATGTAAGTACTTAATAGGTTAAACATAAAAAGTAATCATATTTACAACTCTTTGATAGTGGTACTCTTTTGATGTAACTAAACTTTTCGGTAATCATCGAGCTGTTTTATTTAAAATAATAATATTTTTCAGTTTGATTTTTTATTTTCTTATTTCAAAAATTTTATGAATTTTTTTACATGATAATAAGAAAATATTGAACTTTATAGTAATTGATTTCTTAATATATTAAAACAAATGATAAGTTATAGTCATAATTTTTATTTGTTTATATATAAATACAAAACAAGAAAAAAAAGGTCTTATTCATGAAATCTCAAAATAGTACTATCAAGGAGTTTTAATATATATCTTTTTCTTAGCATGAAAAATAATGTATAATACCGTATGATTAAACTTTTATGTGTAAAATATTAAGTATTACTACATTAAAAGGTCAATATGCATTTATATTACACGCCTATTCAAATATTTTGTTATGATAATTTCCATATTTAATACTAGTAGTAATATAATCTCACTTTCTATAATTAATAAATGTCTATTTTGTGCAATTATTTTTATTGACTTGGTGTTTAATTGATGTGGCATGTGGACCCTTTTTTATTTTCATTTGTTAATAAGTTATTAGTGAGGTACACCAACTCGCTATGCCAACTTGGTATGGAACTATAGATGTACCATAAAATTTTTACTCAAATCTGAAACATCAATATTAATATTTTATTATTTATCTTGATTCATTCTTTATGTTAAAAATAAAATCATACAAAATCTTATACTGAATAATGAGACTAAGCGAGTTGGAAAGAGTACCTCATTAAATATGAACTTAATCTTAAAATAAGCGTTGTGTGCATATCAAAATAGTGTGCCACCATTAATTAATTTACGCTGATACTGAAAAATAAATTAATGTACAATAGGGCAGTTGTGCTACATATTCATTCTTAAATTTCACCATAAAGAATGATCATTACCCTATGTTATAGACTCTGAAATACGAAGACACATAAAAGTGGACACATGTTTTTCTTATTATATTGTGGAATTAATTAATCACGTCGCATAGCATTGGCTTGACTAGTTTAACTATTGGCTGATAAAAAAGCTACTAGCCTACTACCACTGTTAAATGTTAACTACTAGAATTCACTATTGGCGGGCCATAATGTGGCCATTTAGCATCACTCTATTAGATATATGTACTACTCCCTCCATCCCACATTTGTAGTAACATTTAGTTATGGCACGGGTTTTAAGGAATTGGTAGAGTGTGTAATTAATGAAATGAGATGGTGGAGTGAGATGATGAAGTGTGTAATAAATGAAGTGAGATGATGAAGTGTGTAATAAATGAAGTGAGTTGGTTGAAGGTGGGTCCCTCTTTGACTTTTTGGTTTTTTATTTTTGTTTTGATTTATTTTAATATAGATAATGGCATTTGGGTGTAATTTTAGTAAATATTGGAGTAAAATTTTATGTGCAAATATGGTAAATTCTAAATGTTACTCCAAATGTGGGACGGACTTTTATGGCAAAATGTTACTACAAATCTGGGACGGAGGGAGTATTATATTTTCCTCCTTAACATAAATTTAATTAATTTTATCCTTTTTGTAAGGATTAAATTAATTACTCCCTCCGTCCCACTTTAGCAGTCCCGTTGACTTTTCTGCACTCGTTTTGTAAAAATGATAATAAATAGTTAAAGTGGAGAAATGGTAAAGTAAGGGAGAGAATAATGTAGAGAAGAGTCTTATCTACATTATTCTTTTTTTTACTTTACCATTTCTCAACTCTATCTATTTATTATTTTTTTTACAAAAAAAAGGCAGAAAAGTCAATGAGACTGCTAAAGTGGGACGGAGGGAGTAGGAGTATTGGGAAAACCCTATGTTATTTTGTTATGTCAAATCCTTTTGCAATTAGAAGTTAGAACACAGTGGTGAGCTACGGTCAAAGATAAATCTTTATTATAGAGTAGCTTGGTGGTTGAATAAACAACAAAAGCAATTAATAAATGAGATTTTTTAACATGTAAGTTTGACTTCAATATATGATTTTTTCTCTTTTTTGGCATTTTCTAGTTGAAATGGAATGCGATTCATGTTATTAATTTATTGGGTTTGTGTTCTTGAAAGGAAGATGGGGAAATTTACTAAAGAAGGTCATTTCAAAGTTTGTTTAAGTTAACACTCGTATATTTGTGAAATTATTTGCAAATTTGTAAAAGCGGTATTGAAATGGCAAAATGAGTCATAATTGATGAGTTATTTTGCAGTTTCCTCCCCTAAGAGCACGTGCTCTTCGCGGCGAACTGTCACGGATCACACCAACGGGATAATTTGTGTAAAGCTGCTTGTGATAAGAAGTTATAAATACAGAAAGTAGAAAAAATCCTAATTAAACACACCGAATTTGTAAACATAAAACTAGCAACCATCTTAATTCAAATACAACCTAAATTAAAATCAAATCAAGAGGTTGCAAAATCTTCAAGAATTGCTACACAAGTGAGAGAGAGACATGAATCTGCAATCTGCAACAAACAAAAACCTCAAAAACACATGATCACATTCCATATGTGATGATTGGAGGAAAAATTTCATCTTCTTTAAGCTCAACTCCTTTTCACCTCGCATCCAAATCTTCGAAGATAATGAATGCTTCAATGTCCTATAATGTGGATAAAAACAGAGGAATCAGACATAGTTTATAGGATCAAGACGAAGCAGGGAAGAGCAGTCGGCGTACTAATAAATATGGGTAAGCATCATACGCTACTAGCGCCGTTCTAGGGAGAGGAAGGCACTATTGCCTCTGCCGCCGTTTCGTTCAGCTCAGCGCTCAACATATGGTGGAGAAGCATATCGACCCTCTGATTCCTTGACTTAGCACTGCACAACATCACAGGGTGGAAAAAATTGATACAAATATAAGATAAAACAAATAATTCCAAAAAAAAAAAAAAAGTGATGGAATGTTATGCAAGCATGGTTGCAGTGGTCATACCCGATAAGCCTTCGTGATTTCCTCGTTTCTTCCTGTTTTGCACAGCGCAGAAAGTTAAAGTACACTTAAAAATTTTCATATACGACGACTGTATAATACTCCATTATGGAAATGAATGTGTATGAGAAGCCACGAGGCATAAGAAAAGAAAGGTTATGTAAATTCTTAACCACTGACCTTGACCTCCCCTGACTCAGAAGATTCAAGGTCCATCTCAGCAAAGAAAGCCTCCAAGACAAAAGCCACAACCTGAACAACGAAAAGAATGAAAATTATAGATACGATTTGTATATCATTTCAAAGAAGATGACAATCAAGACATATGGAAAATCTACTGAATATCTCCATGTTCCTTGTGCAATCTACCATTTTTGTGTTGTTTCTTCACCGGATAATTTGAATGCGTATAATGAAAGATATTTGGAAGACAGGTCAGATGAAATGCTAAAAGACCTAGTTTAATATTCCTAGCATTTTAAATTTAAACTACACGAATAGTAAGCTATATGTGCTTCTATCTGCAGTTCCCAGTTGTAGTCTGTTGAAATGAGACGGACATAAGTCTGCTCTAGCTATCTTGCATCTTAGTTCAACTGAGAACAAACGTCGAAAAGAGAGAGCAGGAAACTGCCATAACACAACCATGTCACAAGTATTGTTTAGACAGAAAAATATGTGAAACAATAGCTTACCAAATTCAAGAGTAGTAAGATTGTGATGAGATAGAAGCTGATGAAGTAGATATAACTCCATTTAGTTTCAGTCAACTCCATGTAGCTCTGGAATTTCAACAACGAGCGAATTAAGGCCAAAAGGAGAATATTTGTTCTAAACTGTGAACTCTTCAGATATCTCGAGGTAACAATAGTAGAACTACTCTACATACCTGCATCCACACTTGCCAATTTCCCATCACCAGCAAATTGAAAAGTGTTACCATCCCATTAGGGTAGTCATTGAAGTTGAAGAGCAAGTAGCTAAATCTTGTCAAGGGAACGACTATCAAGAAGATGATGTTAATCGGGGTGGATAGAAAACTGAGACCCAATGGACAAACACAAACATAGACCTCAAGTCTGAAATGTCAAGAGATCGATAAACCAAAGATTTGGATAAGTATTCTTAAATGTTAAAGTTGGATCACTTATGGCAAAGGATACTCGCTATCTTGCAAATCAGTTTTGCTGAGGTTTGGATTTCCGTCATTAACAACACCACCAAAGACCTACAAATCGAGAAGAAGTGAAATGATATATAATCCAAATGTAATTGAAGTAAAAATAATAGAAATGGAAAGATATATAACTCCGAAAGATATAATAAATCACTCTCTTCTTTCAATGTCAAGTTGTCAATATGTGAAGCTAGTCCAAGCTAAAAAGGATTCGAGATAGAAATCACAGATTAATAAAGCGTGGGGAGCCACCAATACCTGAACACCAACAGAGCAATAAATGCACAAGGTACAAAAGATGATCCCCAGATATGGCATTAGGCTAGGTATGAGGGTCAAGAACGTTGCAACGAAAGCGCGATATTGTTTAACATGCATCAAGAGCCTAATCAATCTTAGCATTCTTGCTATTAGAAGATACCGAATCCTGCGGTAGAACGAATCATTGTCAAGAACAAATCTTGATTAACAGAAAAAAATGATGCATTTCTTGCAAATTGAACTACAAAAGAAAAATAACATTCTTTAGAAGATGACCAAGAAAATGAAGATGATAAAACACAATAAGATCTCTGCTAAAATGGGGTTATCATTTCCATTAATAGTCCAACCGTTTTCTTCCCAATAAAAAAGCACATATTGGAAACTGAGATGCATGGCTATTCATTTACAGAGGAAAAAATCTCACCATTCTCCGTTGGAGAGGAATGTTTGTCCACTTGGAGACAGATAAGTTGCTGTTTCTCCAATTACTGCAAAAAACAAGACACATTCGGTGTTAATCTTTCTGAACATGGGTAACAGATGGATCATGCTTAGAAATGGATAAGTTGATCAGTAGTATGTCGTAATTACCAATTACCCAGGTGATTACAAAGTCGAAACGATTTTGGCCATCTCTCCAATAATTCACAAACCCAAAGGAATACACTTTCAATGCCACTTCGAGGACATAAATCCATCCTGCAGAAAGAAAACACCAACTGTAGCCTTTCAATAAAACGACGAGTATCATTGAGATTCCGAGCACCCACACACTATTAAAAATAAAAAAATCTAAGTTTCCAAAAATGAACTTCACAGCAAAATTTTCAATTTATTTAGTAACTGAAAATTCAGTTTAACATAATTAAGACAATTAGTTGGAAAACGATGAATGTTTATATATATGTCGAAAAGAGACACATCCATCAATATTGCCATTTCAAATAAACAAGGTCATATATCTGACAATATGAATGATGACTAAGAAACTACAGTCATGTATATATAGTCATACATATCAATACTATCTTCAAGTGGAAGGAGGAAGAGAGAGAAAGTTAAGAGCCACATGTAGCACCCCACTTAGTGCAGTTCATGGTTTCAGTTACGAGATTAAATAGGACTTACCAAATATGAATTCGATCTTTTGCCAAGCATCCTGCGCAGAATTGTCCTCTATATCGAGCTGCAATGGAATCAGAAACCAGAATTTCATTAGAGCAACATATTTTTATGTATCCAACCCCCGCCAGTTCTGAGGAAACATCAAAGGCGCATATCAAGAAAAATACGAGTTGTAACTATTTGATTGAGCACATTCATACCGTTGTTTCAATAACAACAGCAACAAAGTTCAGGATGAGAAAGAAGGCTACAACGTAACCGAATTTTTCTCCACGAACAAAATCTTTCAGCTTTTGAGATGCGTATGACCTGTAGAACGTTGGACAGCAGCTCTCGAAAATAGGTTCCTGCGTATACACGCACCTTCAGTAGGGTGAACACAGTCAGAACTCATTCTCTAGTTTGTGAAAGTATATTTACTGAATCCTCCTTCTGAAATCTGAGTCCGATTGCATGCGAGAGATCAACGAATTCATCCAGATTAATCTGTGGTTGCAAAGCAAAGCCGAAGAGGACAAGCGTAAAGATGTCAGTGGACAAAAAATTCAATTTTGTCAGTCAGATTTCATGCCAAAATAACTATTGAAAGTATATATATATTGCCTTTCAGAACTAATAACCAAGAATTGAGATCATAAGAATCAGAAAAGAAGAAACATGGATCTATGGGCAGCTATTGAGAAGCATAAGAGTCAAAATGTACTCACAAGATGCAACTAAAAAGAGGTGAGTAACTATTTTACCGGAAGAGTAATTGAAGAGGAATGCAGATATTACATAATTAGAGAGAGATACAGAGGTAGGGCTAATTGAATTTTTTCCCAACAATACCTTGACATCATGACTGTCATCCAGCTCGTAGAATATTAATTCGAAATCATCTCTTGATATTTTTGGCAATGTCCTGCGAGTATTATAAAAGAACAGTTTCAATGTGCATGAATATTAAAAACATTTTTGGCAAAGCTCTGCATGAATATAATGAAGAACATGCATCTATCTGATATCTCCATCATCAATGTCAACCATCTTTTTGGCTTCTTATCCTCTAAAACATTTTGTGCATACAGAAATATTCATGCTGCTCTAAATGTAGGAATCAAATCATAACTCATAAGCGAATTATGCGGGGATTGTGCAAAAAGAATCAGCAATAAAAGTTGTTCGGGAAGCATACTATACCTGTATTTGTTCAGCTCATCAAACAAGCGAATGCACTGATCTTTATCGAGGTAACCGAGATCCTGCCAGTACCCAAAATGTGACAAAGGGAAGGGATTTCAGAAACTAAAAAAAAAAAGCAAACATGTACTAATAAACACTTCTTAGCATTAATTAAACCGGTAGTTAGTAAATAAAGAGTTATAGAGCGAGTCTAAGGAAATAAAGTAAAAACATTTATGGTAGTAAAAATTTATGCTTACACTTTCATCTATGATGCTAAAAGCTTTCTTTAGTACCCTTTTTGTTGCATTATCCTTCGCACAAACTTGTTGTACAAGCTATGGAAAAACTATGATTAGTCTACTTGTCATGATTTGAAAAGAGATAAGTCTGAGACCTCTGGATTTAAGAAGTCATCGAACATTTTTTGTAGAGAAAGATAATATGGTGTACCTCAGCCTTAAAGCTATCGTATACAACGGCAAGAATCAAATTGGTGACAAAGTAAACACCCAACAACACATATAAGACAAAGAACAAGCTATACCACCGTGAGGCCCTACAAAATAGAAAAGAACACTGATTGTGTTAGTAGGTTTAGGGAAAAAATGAAACAATAAACAAGGAAATAGTGACGATTGAGTGTTTTCATAAGGTTTGACATCCTTGCAAGATAGAAAGATTTATGGATAAAAAAATACATGTTAAAGAATAGCAAATAGTCGGCTTAAATATTAAATTGTATACTTGTATGCTGGAATCCAGACATCAGGATTGTTGGAAGTGGTGAATAAGATAAACATCTGGTACACTGTTGTTCCATATGAAGTGAATGTGGTCTTTCCCTGATCAGTATCTTCGAAAATGACATACGCCAACCAGCTTGAAAACAGAAGAAATAGTAGCAGTAAAGCCTGCATTTCGCCCACCACCACAACAAACAGAAGAAAACACAAACAAAATATCATTATCTTCAATTGCTACAAAATATGTGCACTTTCCATTTCCTTCCGTCCCATAAAAATATGGGCATTTCCTTTTATGGAAAGTTTTCTCTAACTTATTACCCATGTACATCAATTTATTTACAACTTATACCACTATAACCCATCATTACAACTCATAAACAATAATAATAATGTGGGTCCCACTATCCATTAACACTACTCTAACTACCCTTCTCTTCCTCTGTCTTTTACCAATTGTGCATTAATTCCCATGCCATTTCAAATGCCCATATTTTTGTGGGACGGAGGGAGTAATTGGTAAGGTCAAGTGTGTTTTATGAAAACCAACATACCAAGACATTGAGGTATGTGAGAAGCATTCCGAACAGGATGACCAATGTATCTCGTAACTCCCTAAGGTCAACATGAAAATACTGCAGCTTGTCATGATTGGATTTTAATCATATAATTAAATTGCAAGTACAAAGTGCATCTCATTCAGGCTGATCTCCTCTGTGTGTATGAAAATGGAAGATTCAACTACTTTCTCCATAGTAGTATGCCAAAAGCAGAAGAGAAACATATAAATTCTAATAGTCGATTTCCAGGTATGAACGCAAGACACTGTAGAAAATAAGAAACCAAGACCAGGCACAGTAATTGGAAGCTTATTGGTACGCTTACCTGATGGAAAGGATGAAAAATGCGACTCGGAGATATGGTGCAAGCCGGAAGGGAAGAGTATAGATTCCCACCGGAGATAGAAATATGATAAAGACAACCAGATCAATAACCAACAATAACAAAAAAACCACCTGCAAATAATGCGGGGAGGGGAGAGGGATTAGCAGTCAAAAAGTGTAAAATAATTTCTGTTAATACATCAAATTGTAAGTAATTAAACTAAATAATGCTGGACGAGGCCTGAAAATATGAATAATCGAACTTGAGGATCTGAAGGGCTACAAATGAGTGGATCAGTTTTCAAGCAACTCAGATGCTAATACAAAAATACTAGTTTGCAACTTGATCGTTTAGAAGAGCCAGGTTGAGCTTCATTTTTCAAGTTCGGAAAAAGCTTTTGAGCTGAGTCTTCTTTGCATGTGCAACTGTGCACAAGCATATTACAATGCTGTAAAATTCGATTACTTATAGATTGTTCATCCTATTGAAGACTTCACTGCTTAAAAACAAACAATAGAAACTATGCAATTGTAGTGAATGGAAAGTACCTTAATTTTATTAACATGGCTCTTCCAGTATATACCAATCCCTTCATATGATAATGGAAAGAGAGTATGCACAGTGAGAATCACGAGTGTTACGGCCTGCAAAGGAAAGGGTAGGAATGAGAAGCTCAACTTATGATTATTGATTATTGATAATTAACGGAAAACGGATTATTAACGGAAAGATAAAATGATTGCACAACTAAGCAGCCCAATACAGAAGATTAATTACAACGACGAGCAATGAGTGAAATGAATCCACTCAACTTCGAGTGATTGAAATGCTAAAGAAAACACCAGAGTAATATCAAATGACTTTGAGTTACCTCATAGATGATACTCTCAGTACTAGTCAAGTAAGGCAACTCTCCTAGATAGTAGTATCCCCTGTTGTTACATTCCTCTCTACACCATAAAGGTTTCTGAAACTCCATATCAAGATTTACATTAGCAAATTTATTGAAGGCCAATATATGAAAGTAGGAAGAGAAAGAAGACAAGTGAAAAGGCTATACGAACCTCCAAGAAATTCAGTAGAATTAGAGCAAAGTAGTTCAGGCTCCAAAGGAAATCAAATTTTATAAAAAACAAATATGACTTTAAGGAGTGTCCGAAACTTGGCTGGTCAAAGATTTCCTCAGGTATCCCGATTCCATCTTCAGCCTGAAATTGCATCAGTCATTTGAATGATAATACTGTCTAACACCGTCCACTCCAATCACAAAAATTCATGGATTTCTCATTCCATGGCAGACAAAATCATATTCTAATTTATATGGGACTCAAAAGCTTCCCAGCCACCATCCGTATAACTTACTATGAAAAGAAAATAATTTCCTAAAACGAACTCTTCCATATCTAGCTGGCTCTTTCCATGAAAGTCGAAGTCAATATAAACAAATGTCCTCGAATATTTACTCTAGTCTTTTAGCATATGCAAGACCCAAAAGAACTCTTAGTTTCTAGACAAAAGACAATACAGTTAATTGATAACAACTCAAAACTGAGATTGATAATTCACAAGACTCAATTGTCTTGTATAAGAAAAAAAAGAATTGAGCTTTAATATCATCTTGGGTAATAAATAATATTAACACTTCATGCAACCTTAGATAAAATCACACCTAAGGAGACCATATTTTTAGAGAATTAGATCATGCTTATGTAAAACAGCAGATCCCACCACATCGCACTTTCACATTGCGAACAAGCTCAGTTCCCAACATCAGGATTCAACTAAAGAACGAGTAAAGAAGAACTCTACGAAAAGAAAATAATTTTCTAAAACCAACTCTTCCTTATCCAGATGGCTCTTTCAATAAAAGTCAAAGTCAATGAAAATAAATGTCACACTCTAATCTGCTAGCATATGCAAGAGCCAATTTCCAGACAAAAGACAATTAATTAAAAACAACTCAAAATTGAAGGTGAAACATAACGAATAAATCATGATATAACAGCAAAACAGAATTGAGCTTTAATATCTTCTCGAGTAACAACACTTTATGCAAAGAAAGAAACTTGAGAGTCTCTCAAAAACGATCACACCTAAAGATACCATTTTTTTCAAGTAAAACGATAACTCATCTAAAAAACGCAGATCCCACTTTTACATTGCGAAGAAGCTGAGCTCACAATATCAAGTTTCAACTAAAAAAACGAGTAAAGAGAAACTAACATACAAGATCAACCAAAGCAGCAGCCCTTTCATAGGGCGAGCCATGAGCGATAGCCTCTGATCTTCGATCAAACACGCGCCGATGATTCCGTCTCGCTCTCGCCCAACCACTGCTGCCTGCATCGTCACCGAGAAGAGCTGCATCCATTTCTGCAGTTTTTCCCAAGATTCAGATGTGGACTTTCTTCACTGAGTAAACCCGCTTTGTCCCTTTATTTGTGGCCGTTTAGCGCATAGATCAAACAGGTGGTGCGCAGCTCCAATAAACTAATTAATTGATCGACAAAGCGAGTGGTTGGTTTAGTTATGTACATTTAATATGATTATATATATGTGTGTGTGTGAAACGAAAATTTGTCAGCGGATAAATGCGCTCCCAATTGCTACGTGTCGGAGATCTGCGAAAATATGTCGGCATTGGTTTGTTAAGAAGAATCGTTGATTGAATTAGGGATAATAACGAATTAACGTCCTTGTCCAATCGATTGTATGAATTCTTTAATTTTTCATTTTGGGGCAAAATTCATGAGCTATATGATGGGAAAATGTGATTACGGCCACGTGGGGCCACATTAATTTGGTAATTTAAAATTAATTAGCTTCTAATATTGATTGAAATTATTCTCAATAATGAGCTTGATGTGATTAACACGTAATTAACAAACCACTAAACAATGTTATTGCAAATGAAAATTGGCTTTGGTATATAAAAATCACTTACATAATTAGATTCTAATATGTGGTGTTTAGTTATTTGGAGTAACTTAATTTTTATTGAATTCTCAGATTGGGTCGCAGCTATTAACTTTATTTTATTAAGTGTTGGCACACGAAGTTTTTAGTTTAATCATTGAGTGAGTCAGTCCATAAGATTTAAAAATTGAAAATGTTTTTATAGTTTTAAATGGAAAGTGTCAACTCTTTCGCGATTAAAAATTTACTATAGTATTCATAAATTTAGAGTAATACTAATATTGTAATATGCCACACTTGATGTAGGAAATCATTAGCTTGATTCTAGGCGATTATTATGAAGCATCAAATAAAAATTTAATTGATATTGCGTATAATGCATCCATGGTTGTGGATTCAACACGTTGTTTGTATATCAATAAATTTTGCGAAGTCGTAGTAATAAATGAGTATGAAAACAAATCAAGAAAGTGACAATGCATACTAGTGGAGAAGTCGCCAACATGTATTTTGTTTATTTAGGCCCCCACTATTTTTGTTAATATTTTACAAATATCAACTTTGCATTTCTTGAATATGTACAATTTTGAACCACAAGTGACAAGGACTACGAATAAAGAGACTTTCTAAGCA
Source organism: Salvia hispanica (assembly GCF_023119035.1). NCBI lineage: Eukaryota > Viridiplantae > Streptophyta > Magnoliopsida > Lamiales > Lamiaceae > Salvia > Salvia hispanica. The sequence continues at coordinate 16,139,158 of NC_062967.1, read as the reverse complement.
TGAAAAAACTTCAAAACTCATGAGAGTTTGCAGATTTGCTAGTTACAATGAAAAGTTGGAAGGAATAAAGGTATGAAGCTGGCAAAATATATTTACTCGGAGATGAAAAAACACAACTTCCTCCTACTTTTTTTTACAAAATCTGGGTCATAAATTGATGAACACAAACAAATGAAATATCAAAAACCTGAAAATTTATCAACAGCTAGAGAGAGATGGAGCAACCGGCAAAGACGAAAAACAATCAGAATCTTCAGCTCTGTGGTTGTAAACTAGAACTCTAAGCTCTGTGTTCTATCTATTTTTCACAAGTAAACTCTAAACCTGCATTTCAAAGTTCAATTCTCTTAGCATCGATTCCATACATCTGGAAAACTACCATGCCAGAACATAGATACACACAAGGAGATAATAACAGCAGTAAATGAAGAAATTGAGTAGAGGTATTACATATTCGTATTCATACTCGATCATTTCATATAATGTAGGATAAAAGCTGGGATGTAGGTGAAAGTAATACCTTAACTCACTCATCTGCCTTGGGTTTCTTTCCAGCCAGAATTTGGGATATGTGTAAGCCGCGACTGAAAGCTTGGTTGAAGAGAATCCTAGTCTGCATATTCTGGAATCCAGGCAGCCATGATAGAAGGGCGACGGGGGCCATGACAATAACCCCAAACATGATGTCATACATTCGAGCTACAGAGATGACAATCTCCCAAACCATTGTTTTCTGCAGAAAGGAGCGAAAGACCTGTGCAATACATATGAATCCCCAGCCCGTTGGAATGAAAGCCAATAAGCTGGTGAAGAAATCCAATAATTTGAAGTCGGTAAACTGAAGCAAGGCAACTATAACAACTACTCCAAAGATGATCACAAGGAACTGAACCAAACGGTAGTAAATGTGCTCCTTTGCTGCATATTTCTCCCGAGCATAAGCTATTACCAAATAAAACCCAAAAGCCACGAACACATATATCCATGAGAGCAAGTAAACAGCAATGCTCTTGCTACCAGCAGCAATGCCTAAGTGATACACGATACCATACTGGAAAAAGAAGAAACGGAGGTTCAAAATGGTCTCCAGAATTTCCCCCCAAAGCCCAGTCGTCCTTAAATGATCCTGCTCTTCGTACCACCACTTTTCCCAGCTCTGTTCAGATTTTGCAAACACACCACCCTTGAACCATACCCAGTTCATGAAGTCATCAAAGTCGTACACGGTTTTTAACCAATCAAAGCCCAAAGGGTTAAAAATGAAGGGACCCATAATCCACGAAACCACTAAAAACCAACTGCTAATAGTCAATGCTATGTACACCAAAGTATCTTTAGCAACTGGGCTGTAAGAAGCATAAACAGTAAGTATTAATCCAAGTTCAATAGCCTTAACAAAATGGCTACGGGCATATAATCTATAGTTCTCAGCAAAGCTCTTATGCTGCACCACAAAACCACGGCCAGTTGCACGGTATTTTGCACCACCATGCAGAACTGTTCTGCCAAAGTAATGACCACGAGTCCCCATGGAAAATGTATAAAACACTGAAGAAAGATGGAGCTGCATTGTTAGAAAATCCCAAATAGAGTTCAGAAATCCATGCTCAAGGGAGTTCTCCACAACCATTGGCAAGGCAGTAAAGAGACCAAGTTGGATGATGAGCTGCTGGTTCAAGATTGTACCAAGTGCTCGATTATCATTGGCATTTGACAAGGCAGCACCTTCAACCCCACTTAATGCCATATACAGCCGACCCCACAAAAATGCATACACGGTGAGGAGAATCATCATGGTATTGAAGAAAAAGCCAACAGTTGTATAAAAGAATGAAAGCATTCGGAAGAAGTCCAGACGATGACCCAACCTATAAACATCTCGACTCAGTATCTGTTCACCATTTCCACTGGCAACCTTGGCTTCGAACATAGAGATTTGATTCAGCCCAACATCCCTACCCTTTCCAACTTGGATGTATTCATGATGGGTAACATTTCCACCTCTCAGTGTGCAATTGAATCCAGCAAAAATATCCTCACTGATGTTGATTACTCTGGAAGCCTTGCTTATGCCTCCCCGAGTTAGAAACCAAAACCTGTCGAACACATCAGGATGCCCATAATGCATTCGAACTTTCAATGGATTTGCTAAAACACGCTGCCCCAAGGTGACAAAGCTCGTCTCCTGAGCAGACATGAACAAAGCAAGTGATGATACAGAACCTGTAAAAATGTGCTCCCGAACTCCTAGGATGGTAGGTTTTCTGATACCATAGAAAGACTTGAATTCCTCCAAGAGATTCCGCATCTTTAGAGCTTCCTCAAAGTAGTTATCCTGGTTCATGTCAATGGTTTGAATTGCATCTCCCCTGGTGAATATAATCGCATGATTCTGATTCTCTGGTTTCCCTTCGCCAAGCTTCACCGGACCAGGCAGCTTGACCCGATATATCTCAACTTCTTTCTGCAACTTTTGGTCATATTTAACCAGGACAGAGTAATACTCTTTCTGATCCCTCCCTGACTGTACCTCATCAACATAGGAAACACGAAGAGCTTCGTTAATTTTCATCAAATAAAGTATCTCCTCAGCCCGGGGATCTTTCTTCGCCTTTTGAGAACCATAAATCTGGCATGCAACTACGTAAGTAAATTTCATTAAAGCTGCTCCACGCTCATGCCCTTTATAAAGAAGACTGACTGAACTACTGGCTCTGCTCAATGTTCTTGAAGTGGGTGACAGCTCTAACAAGCAGTCTGCTTCATCATTACGCCTCATGGAACTCAGTCGTGGAGATCCTTCTCTCATGTCCACCTCAGAAGCAGAATCCAGAAAAGCCAGCAACTCAAGGGCACGGTAGTAATACATCATTCCCCTCACTGTGCGGGTAAGTGTCTGACCTCTGTATGATGCCCATAATCGAAGATCTCTCAGCCTAGTTGTCCACAGTTCTCTTTCACTTTCCATCCCTTCTCTACGCATCCTCTCAATGAAGTTCCTCCAGTCACGGGCATAAATGGTTTGCATGTAGTAAAGGGTTGAAATCCCATCTTCATTCTCAGTTCGTAGCTGTTCCTTGCTGAATAGTACCTCTTCGTTGTAATATGGGGTTAGAACACTGAAGGCTCTCATTTTGTCAACTTGAGGAGCATGAGGCATGTTCATGAACAAGGAATTACTAAAGAAGGCAATCCTACGTCTTGCCTCAAGATTTTCTGGAACTTTTAGCATTGAATAACGAGAGGTGAGAATGGTATGCAACCGCCGAACCCGGCGATAGATAGCTTCATTACTTGAACTAGGTAACTCAACAGCACTCTGAAAAAGCAATGCTTCACCAGAAACTGCCTTTTGAGGAGCCAGACCATCAGCAATCAGCTGGTCACTGTTTCTTGGATCTTTCAGGAAATCTCTGATAGCCACCTCGTAAAGGGCCTGAAGAGCATTCACCACCTTATCAGCATTTAAATCAACCTTGACGACAAGATCAAGAAGACGGACCAACTTTTCATAGATCTTGGGGAGGGCAGTCAGGTTATAGGTTTTTGTGAATTTTCCCGTATGAACAATTTGATCAATTTCTTGGAAATAAGTTCTGATTATGGAGCGCTCCTCAGAATCATACTTCACAATTGCTGGCAAAAAATGCTTTAAGCTGTCATATGCTTCAATAACTGCACAACGTCGATACTCATACTTGCAGATCTTATACCAAAGCCACCTGTCAGGAGCATCTATTAACTCTTTTGCCTGGCTCAGTGCCAAAAGCAGCTCATTACACAGGAGCACGCATGGCCACTGAATCACCCTAATTTCCCAGTTACTTGTAGGATCATTCCCGTCATTTTGAAGCAGCTCCAAAAGCTCAACCTCACGGTCAGAGACAATGTCTTCCTCTCTGAATGTTTTGATTACCTCATTCCATATTAATGCAAATTTGTAGGCCTCGACATGATTGGATTCAAGTTTCTTAAATGGCCGGCCCAGTCCATATCTCAGCTTCAATCGATGAATGACATCCTTGATCTTGTTCTTAATATTACCTCTTGCATTCAAGAGCTGCTCCTTAGGCATAAGATTAAACTGGAGAGCACTGGCAAAAAACTGAAATCTCAACCTCAACTGCTGCATATTCCGAATTTCACCCAAGTGATCAAACAACCCAACTGTAGCACCAACAAATGAAGAGTATATTGAGTACCAAATCTGGATATCCATTAGGTAAATCAGAATAACTGGAAGCCACAACAGCCCAACTGCAAACTGATTACTGTGGCCAAAGAACTCATGCCACTCATAAGTAACATTTTTGAGACCCAGCAAAGCCTTTGTTGGAGCAATCATGGGTTTGATCTGCATGAAGTAACTAAAAACAAACTTTGTGGAAAGCACAACGATCCAGAAAAGGCTGTACTTAATGTTGTCAACAAGACCTTCACTCAGTCCTCGACCCACAAAAGTGCTTCTCTGGAACCACCACGTCAGCATATAAAATATCCTCCAGTTTGTGTTCTCCAAAAAATTCCTAATCCATGGTAGCACAAACAAAGCCATAGCCAACAGCTCTGGAGCAAGAAAAGCCACCACAACCTCAAGAAAATTAACCATTCTCCTCCTTGTCGCGCCACTATCCCAGTTAAGATCACGATCTTTCTGATCCAGAATCCTCCAGTAAAATACCCCAAACACAACAATCCACCCAGCCGCAACCACAGTTTTCAAAATCATTCTCACCATTAAAGACTTAGTCTCCCTTGAAACCAAGCTGTACTGCATTCCGATATCCAACAGAGACTGTAAGAACCTCAGAGCACTCCATGTTATAAACACAGTCAAGCACCGACCCTGAACTTCGGTACTTCTCAATGACTGCCACGGGTCCTCCCTCCCCTCCCAAGCAACAATAATTGCCGCCTGAAGAAACAAAAACAGCATAATCCACAACTTATCAAAGCTCCTAAACAAGTTCCAAAATGACCTCTGCTCCACAAACCCAGTCTTCCCAACCTTCCGCCCCTTGTGTCCCGTCACCAAGAAATTACTCCGGAGATCCATCGGCCATTTAAGCTTCTCAAAACACCTCTTACTCCAAAAGTACTCGTTTATATCGTCATAATTCCGCCACGCAGAATGCGGCGCCGTCCCATTCTTACTATTTTCCACCTCGTCATTAATTGTATCATAAATTGGCCTCACGATTTTATTCAAATAAGCATTCTCCCCAGACACCGAGGGCAAGTATGGCATCCCCGTGTTGTCATCGATATAATCATCCAATATCTTATTCATTTCCATCGCCATGTTGTGAAAAATATAGCAAATACATTCAGGAACAAAGCGCAAGTTAGCCGACTCACCCCAAATCAGGAGATACAGCGACACGTACAGCAGCTCCCGCCGGTGATCCGACTCCCCGCGGCGCGAGTGCGATTCGGTGAACCAGACGCTCGACTTGACGTTGAGGTACGAGCACCAATTCGAGTAATTCTTCAGGAGCGAGCGGCGGAAGCGGCGGAGGACGGCCGGGTCGAGCGCGTCGGCGTCGTCAGCCGGCGGCGAGAGGCGCATCTGCGCGTTGGAGAGGTGTAGGACGAGGTGTTCCCTCTGGTTCTCCACGCTGGAGGCCTGGAAGCCGAAGAACGCGGCTAGCCAATCGAGGAGGTCGTAATGAGGCTCCCATGGCGCGAAAGGAGGCTTGCGGAGGTCCCCGACGGAGCGGAGGGCGGCGGCGGCGGCGCGCACCTCGGGGAATCGGAGGGAGGGGTGATCGGCGAGGAGATTGTGGACGGGGATGATGTTGTAAACGTCTTCTTCCTCTCCGCTTTGATTCATAGCTGCATTCGCAGAGATCTGCGGAATTTGGAAAGGCGATGGAGGTGATTCCTGTGATTATCGAGATTAATAACCGCGACCGCCGCGGTGGTGGCGTTTACGGCGGCGGCGGTGGGGTTTAGATTGACGTTGATGGCGGAAATTGGGAATTGAGAGGGCTAAGTTATTCAAAAGGTGGTAATGGCGGATGGAAATATGATAAAGAGATGTTTCGGTGGTACCTTTGGCTCACGTAGTTGTACCGTAAAGTTCAAACTTTTTTCAGAAGGTTTTCTTTGTTGGACTAGGTTAATTCTTTGGAGGCAATTATTTGAAATATAATAAATTAATTTACATCGTTAAAAGAGTCAGACTTACTTGGAAATTAAGATATTCGTTGACTAGTTCGTTAGAATATTTCAAAATAATATTGAATTAAGAGGAAATATTAAGTGTTTAAGTTTAAATGTTGATTCTGGAATATTGTTTTGACTCGAATGAAATTGGCTTACCTTAGAGCATCTCCGGGAGGAAAGGTATATTTCTCATTTATCTTCTTAAAAAAATTATTATACCTTCTTAAAAAGTGATAGACTCCAAGGAAAGGTAAATTAAAAAGACAAACAAAATAACTAACTTTATACATTTTGTATAAATACCTTCTTAAAATGAAAGAAGGTACAATACCTCCTCAAATACCTTTTCCATTAGAACATAAACTTTTATAAAGAATAAATAAATATAATAATTATTTTTTTTTACCTTTTCATTTATCCTCTCCCTTGGAGATTTAAAGATTCTCTAATTTTATTGCAAACACTAAATTTAAAGATTCTCTAATTTTATTTTGCTTGAATTTTAGTCAAACAACTTCGTATTTAGTGTCAAGAATTCGTCTAATTTGCGTAATTTTTAGTCGTAGAATCTTCTTTAACTTCAAAAACAATAAAAATATAGAATCTAGTCATGTGATCCTACTCAAACTTTGTACTCCATTAATAAAGAATAAAGAATAAAGAAAGAGAAAAATGGTAAAATTTACCAAACGTGCCACCTCATTTTCTGTCAATACAAAAGCACGCCAATTTTATAAAGTTGAATTAAAATAAATGCTCTCTCACAGAGGAGGACAAACGACGTCAAAAAAATTACTCCATCAATTTATGATAATTAGTAATTATACTTCGCATTTTTCTGTCTTGTTCAGTTGTTCTTGTTCTCCTTTAATTTTATTGCTTGAATATGAAAAAAATGTTTATACATTGGATTCTCCTCTAATTTTATTGCTTGAATATGAAAAAATTGTTTATGCATTGGATTATTCTACAAGCTGAAGCTTGATTCATAGTATTAAATTTGGTGATATTGTGGTGATTCATTTCATATATTGTGTAAAAAAACTGCTAAAGATAATTGTATACGACTTGATAACGGCTGATTTATTTAATGCCCCTTAAAAAACGCAACACAATTAAACTGATTGCCAATAATAATATAATCTCACATGTATAAAAGGTAGTTAGTCATCCCATATATGCCAGAATTGCTGGCTCATATCATATGAATTAATATTTGCTTTTATTTTACATTACTTTTTTAGCACATAAAAGGCCAAGCTATTCCATTCCTTTCCAAAATATTCTTCATATGTTTATTAGGTTGCAAATGGCTCTAAAATTCGGATAAAATAAATGAAAAAACTATAATTAATTCCATTACTAAACACAAACGAGTAAATTATTCATATGAAATAGTAAAACACAAAAACTGTAGTCATGGTTTAAAGGTTTCATGAATCCTGAATCAATCCGACACTAACACTAACACAATAAGCGGTAAGCAAAAAGATAAACACAAAACCAATAGTAGAGAAAACGAGAGAGACCAAAGTTCTGAGGCAGAAGATTGGGACTACGCCACATATTGGAGACCAATTTGCATAAATTGAATTTATATGCCCTTCAATAAATAGTGAATATGTTTGCCACCCAGCTCCAATTGCTGCGCAGCTTAAAATACACATAACCTGCACAAATAAATAGTAAGTACTAATTTACTTAACAAAAATTTCATTTAATTAGCTATCAATTGAAACACTATATTAATTAAAAAAATTTAAAAAAATATACCAGATCGAGTAAGATGACAAGCCTCCAAAACTTACTCCCTGCAGGAATCCATAGAACACCAAAATTATAGATGCAAGGAATTAAGCTAACCCATAAAACAAACCTGCAAATTTATTAGTCACAATTTCATTAGAAGAGATGTATAATAATTAACCCTAATTGATTAATTTAGTGAATCATAATTAGTAATAAATATAAATTAAATTAAAGTGCTAGATACTGAAAAACAAAAAGAAAATGAAAGTGAAATGCTACGACATCGATATTATACGTGTATATACGACGTGACATGTACTGATGAAATATAACTTACGAGAGAGCATTCCAATGAGAGTATTTGGCAGTGAACGCAACGGTACCAGCTCGAACCTTTTGCTCGGTTACAAACATGATAATAAATGCTATAAAATAAAAAAGCGCAGATATTCCTCTGAATATATTGGCTGTGGTTGATTTCCCCATCAATTATAATTGCTTGAGAAATAGGGGAGTTCTGTGTAACACTAAATTATTTGAAGAGATGGATGAGCAAAAAAAAAGCCTTTACACCACTATATATTACTCCTACTCAATACAACTTAGGGCGGTTGTGGTTTTAACCTATTCCTGAATAAATCAAATTAATGGAAAGTATGTCGTGTTTGGCAATAAATTTTGGCGAAAGGAAATTTATATATGCTCCTTTTTCAAAAGGAAGAAAATCTTATGCATGTATGATAATGAGGTGATATTGTCATTCCATATTTACGAGATATAATAGTACCATTATTAAAAACATAAAAATAATTAAAAATTATATATAATACCCTTAAAACAAAAATAAAATTACAAATTTAAATGTTGAGATCAGTGGATTTGAGCCCACGCTTCTTCCATACATGATTATATTGTTATTCCATATTTACGAGCTATAGTACCATTATTTAAAAAACATATAAAAATCTTATTGCATAGTATGATAGTAGTATATGATAATGAGGTGAGATTCCATGTTTACGAAATATAGTACCATTATTAAAACAAACATAAAAGTAAAAATTATATTATTAAAAAATAAATAAAATAAATAAAATAAATGATAGGTGAGATTGTTGTTCCATATTTACGAAATATAGTACCATTATGAAAACAGAAATAAAATGAAATAAAATACTCCATAATCCATATGATAACGAGGTGAGGTTGTTATTCCATATTTACGAAATAGAGTACCATTATTAAAACAAACATAAACATAAAAATTATTAAAACAAAAATTGTTATTCCATATTTACGAAATATAGTGCCATTGTTAAAACAAACATAAACATAAAGTTAAAAATTATTAAAACAAAAACATAAATGTCGAGAGTGGGATTTGAACCCACGCCCTTTCGGACCAGAACCTTAATCTGGCGCCTTAGACCAACTCGGCCATCTCGACTTATACTTAGTGATTAATAATTAGATTATATATAAATATATGGCAGTATTACAAGATTAAATATGATAGGTTAGCTGTCGAGGTAAAAAAAACATGTCGCCAGATATTGACAACATACTTTATGATTAGGAAGATCATTTTTAGCTGTAAAAAATTAATCTATTTTCATCTAATTTTTTTAATAGTAAGGTCATTACTATTTTTTTTTATCACGTGAACTCAATTATACACAAGAAAATTACACGATCTCAGTAGAAGAACTCAACAATCAACATGGTAGATGCTGCGTTGGAAAGTGGAAATAATCATAACCAAGGAGGAGAAAATATTAGAAGAATTAAAGTAATCGACTCATCACTAAAATTTTGTTTAGACAAATACTCCCTCCATTTAACAATAACAGTCTCATTTTAATTTAACATGAATTTTAAAAAAGAGTGAACTACAAAAATAGACCTTGGACTATGCGTTTATCTCACTAATGAACCCTGAACTTTAAAAATATTCTCAGACAATCATGGACTAAGCGTTTATCTCGAAAATAGTCCTATTTCACTGTTTTGTGACGAAAATACCCTTTTGGGAGGTTTTGGGAGATTTGCCCCCCCACCGCCTAAAAGGGTATTTTCGTCACGAAACAGTGAAAAGGGACCATTTTCGAGATAAACGCTTAGTCCAGGGTTGTCTGAGGATATTTTTAAAGTCCAGGGTTTATTGGCGAGATAAACGCATAGTCCAAGGACTATTTTTGTAGTTCACTATTTAAATAATTAGTTCCTCAATCTATCATCAAGAGTCTTATTTATTTTCGGTATTGATATTAAGGAATGATAGATATTAAAGTTAGTGAAATAAGTTATTTTTGTGATCTAAGACAGATTTTAAAAAATATAAGAGAATGTCAAGAAAAAATATTAGTGAAATATAAATCTTATTTTTATATAGTAGTAATAAAATGTGAGTGAAATATAAGAGTAAGTTAATAGTGAAGTCAATAGTTAACTGGGGACATACAAAATCACAAAAGTGAACCCATAATTAATATGGAAAGTAGTAGAATGTGAACTCTATTATTAATTATTAAAAGTAAATAGGGACTTACATTCTCATAAATAAAATAAAAAGTGAATAAAAATATTAACAAAGATGGATAAAATGTAAGTAAGATAAATTTGCTTAACGTGAGTTTTAATAAAAAGTGAAACAATAGTTATTTTGACATTTCCGTATAAATGCCAAATAGTTATTGACATTTTAAGTGTTGTTAGCATATTTTAAGTATAATTTGCTTAACTATTGTTTGTTATACTTGATAGCATATTTAGTTTGAAATTAGTAGGTATTTGGCATAATAAAATATTAGTTTGAAATTAAAGATTTTTTTGTCGATTCTTTGACTAAAAGAAACCATTCTTAATATAAAAAATTAAAAGCTACTCCCTCCGTTTCTTCATAGTTGAGTATTTTCTTATATGGTAACTTTTTCCTCTTTCTTACTTTACTCTCTCTTACTTTATTCTCTCTACTTTAGAGCATCCGCATCGCTGACTCGATGTTGGCTCGGTCTCGTCTCGACGAGACGAGACTTCTCGTGGTGCAACGCGTGCCGGCGAGGCCGGCCTCGAGCTGGAGAGACGATGCGCGCGCCCACGTGGCGCGCGCTAGAACATGGCGTGACGCCCACTCGCCGGCCCGCGAGTGGGCGTCGGAATTATGACGTAATAATTTTTTTTTATAAATTCAAAAAATCGAATTTAATTAAAAAAAATTAAAAATTTCAAACGGTCAAATGACCGCTGGGAACAAACGGTCGAATTTTAATTTTTTTTTCTTTTATTATTCTATAAATATACTCCATACTTCATTCACCATTTTACACACAAACACTACTCTCATTCCTCTTCCATTTTACACACAAACACTACTCTCAAATTGTTGAAAAAATGTCCGGCGATGGAAACTCCAGGGCGGCGGCGCTCCAGCAGGCGGCGCTCCAGCGGGTTCGACTTGAACTCGTTTCGACGATTGGGCGAGCATGTACAACTTTTTGGGTACTCCCGGTTCGTCGCCGGGCACCCAAGCCTCAACCACTCCGCCGGCGTACCAAACACCACATTTTGATGTGGATGCATACTATCATCCCTCCCCCCCCCCAGAGGTACGGGCAATCGTCGGAATTATCCCAAATTCCGGAGAATTTTACCAGCGCTGAACGCAGTTTGCCCGACCCGGCCAATAGGTGGAGGCTCCGGCTCCGGCTCCGGCTCCGGCAGGATCAGCCTCAGGCTCGGCGTCAATGCCGAGGAGGAAGAGGAGGAAGCGGAGGAAGAGGTTGTGGGGAGACGGCACCCGTCATCCATACAACCAAGACGAGACGTTGGCTCTGTACGACGCTTGGATCGGCGTCTCGTACGATCCTGTCGTCGGGAATCAACAAACCAACAAGTGTTTCTGGCAAAAAGTCATGAAGTTTACAACGCACGAAGGCCGAAGAAGACCGTTGCCCGCAACGTGAAGATGCTCCGCAGTCATTGGGACCGATGCGACAGAGATGTCAAAAATTTTTGCGCGATATACAGGGGAGAAGAGGCGAATTATCAGAGCGGAGCAAGTGGAGCCGACATTCTGAGAGTGGCGTTGCGGGTCTTCAAAGACGACGTCGGCAAAGATTTCAAGCTTGTCGATGTTTGGTCGCAAGTCCACCACCTTGAAAGGTTGGCTGGCGGTGTCGAGTCGGGCTCGAAACGAACGAAGCACACGGCGCGACTACTCGTCTAGTGATGGCGGCGAAGGCAACACCTCACGTGAGGGCACGCCAACCGATGATGCAGGGGGGTCTTCTTCCGGTACACGACGTCGGCCGCAAGGGAACAAGGCGGCGAAGGCGGCTAGAGCGAGGGGGAGAGGGAGAGGGGCCGCGGCGAATCAAGCCAGGCGGGCGAGGGCTCGGGCTCCGGCACGGGCATGGGCTCGCACACCCTAATGTCCATGTACCTGGTCGCCACGATGGCGGACCTTTCAAAAATGACTCCTGGCCAAGTTTCAGCCCATATGGTCGGAATTGAGTACATGAGAGCTCAACTTGGTATAGGTGCACCGCCGACTTCGGGGGATGATGATTCGCTGGCGGAGTAGTTTTTATAGTTTAATTTACAGTATTTTAATTATGTATTTTTTTTATTTTTTAGGATTTTAAATTATGTATTTTTTTATTATTTTTTAGGCTTTTAAATTGTTATATTTATTTTATTTTAATGAAGCGTGTTTTTATTAATTGAATTTGTTGGAATTAAAAATAAAAAATGAAATTGAATGAATAGTTAAGAGATGGTTAAGAGATGGTTAAGAGATGGAGGGATGCGAGGTGATGTCTCTTAGTTAAAAGATGAGCTGAAAAGTACAGTGGGGCCCATGAATAGTGAAGAGATAAGACGGTTAAGAGACGGATAAGAAACAGCGTTGCGGATGCTCTTATTCACTTTATACTTTATTCTCTCTACATTTTCCTCTCTCTTACTTTTTTATCTATCTATTTATTTAACACACCCAACATTCAATTCTAAAACTTCGTACCGAAAAGTTCCGCCTCAACTATGAAGAAACAGAGGGAGTACCAAATTACGTAATTTACCAAAGCACAACTAATCAATATTAATACGCCTAATTAATTAATATTTATATTTGTTAATATAGAAAAAAACGGGGGTAGTAATTTTAACTAATCAATAAAATGTGTACTACCTCCGTCCCCCAAAGTTTGACACGGTTTGACCTGACACGAGTTTTAAGAAATGTAATGGAAAGTGTGTTGAAAAAGTTAGTGGGATGTGGGTCCTACTTTTAAAGTATTAGTTTTATAATAAATGTGAGTAGGAATGAGTTAGTGGAATATGAGATCCACTACCAAAAATGAAAAAAGTGAAGTGTGTCAAGTTTTTGGGGACGGACCAAAATAGTAAACTGTGTCAAGTTTTGGGGGACGGAGGTAGTATTATATTAAAAGAACAATTCTTCTCGATTCTCTCGTAAGTTTTCTCCTCCTCTTCCTTACCTTTTTTTTCTATTTTGATAAATATAAAGTCTTAAGAAACGTCTTTTTTCCTTCCGCCAATTTGAAAGAAAAAATGGCTCTATCTTGCCCACCTACCCTCCTCTCCGGCCCTCGCCGGAATCCATTGACGGCGGCCAGAATACTCTCAATTTCCGACCTTTCCGCAGCTGCACCGCCGCGGCAGCCTCAGCTCCACTCCAAGCTAGCTCTAAAACAGCCCCCACTCTCATCCATCTTCACCAAACCCTCCAAACCCCACCAGCCCAAATTGGCCAACACCACAGTGAAATCCCTTTTCACTGGAATAGTTGAAGAAATGGGCACAATCAAGCACCTGGGTTTCGACCAACCCGACAGTTTCACCATGAAAATCCAAGCAAAAACCGTTCTTGAAGGCGTGCACTTGGGCGACAGCATCGCGGTCAACGGAACCTGCCTAACGGTGACTGAATTCGACACCGTTTCGTCCGAATTCTCGGTTGGGTTGGCGCCGGAGACGCTGCGGAAGACCTCTCTGGGCGAATTGGAGAGTGGGTCTTTGGTCAATTTGGAGAGGGCGCTGAGCCCTAGCACCAGAATGGGGGGACATTTTGTGCAGGGGCACGTCGATGGGACTGGAGAAATAGTGGAGTTGAGGCCGGAGGGAGATTCACTGTGGGTGAAAGTCAAGGTTGGGAGGGAGATTTTGAGGTACATTGTGCCTAAGGGATTTATTGCTGTGGATGGGACAAGTTTGACTGTGGTGGATGTGTTTGATGATGAAGGGTGTTTCAATTTCATGTTGGTGGCTTACACACAGCAGAAAGTTGTGATTGCTTTGAAGAAAGTTGGGCAGAAGGTGAATTTGGAGGTTGATATTTTGGGGAAGTATGTAGAGAGGCTGCTTGGGAGCGGATTTGTGGATTCGTTCAAATCATCTTGAAGTAATGCTTTTTGTACTTTTGTTTTTTGTGCTATGCATGCCTGGTTTTTGGATATTTTCTTATGACAATTTGTTGTGTTTGTTAGTATGTTTCTTGATGAGCTAGGTTACATTATCTTCATTGTCGTTTCTTATATGTTTTGGCAGTGAATTTGTTCAAAGCTTTGTGAAGTAATGCTTTTTACACTTGTGTTTTATGTGCTATGTATGCCTTGTTTTGGGCTACTTGCTTCTGATCATTTGTGGTGTTTGATGCGTTTCTTTGATTAAGTATGGTAGCATTGTCTGCACTGTTGTTTCGTATGTGTTTTGAGGGGTGTAGTGTGTTGAAGTGCTAGAATTTATTGAACATATATCCAACCTTGGATTGAGATGCTAAAATTCTTCCTTTGTGAAATATGCAATGTGGCAACCAAACATTGTGAATGTATTGCACGAAGGTGAAGTATGTAGTCATGCCTAGTAGCTTATTGGTTGAAAAACTGGAGAAACGGAACTATTTGTTGCTTGTTGGAATGGACACCTGGGTTCTTAGTTTGCTCACTCGCAATCACTACAATTATTACAAGGCTAACTAGATTGCTGATAGTTTGAAAACCATGATGTAGTTGTTGAGTACTGGCTCTTTGGTTTGGATATCTACTTGACTTTATAGCTTCTAAATCATGAAAAGATAGAAACTTTTCCTACCACGTGCATTCAGCAACTGAAACTTTGCTGAGGTGGCCTAAGTTGGGCTGCTAGAACAACAGAACAAGTCATTCCTTTTGTTGCTATAGTTCTTATTGCTTGATTAGAAGAATATTAGACTTATGAGTAGTGCTTCTAAAGTTTGCTAGGTGCCACTCGGGCACTTGGTGTGTTAAGTGGCTTTATGTTGAGCTAATTGGACATGGGATATTTTCACTTGTAGTATTTATTCAATGCTTCTTAGGTCTGATAGGTGTTGAAGTCCGATTTGCGTAAAACACCATATTCATTCGACAATGACTGAAATAATGCTGTAGCCAGTAGCCACCTAGGGTGAATTTTCAGAATCAACCTATAAGAAGTCGACCTTTTACAACTTTAGATATCTGCTTGAGTTTATACCTTCTAAATCCTAATAAGATAGAAACTTTTCCTACCAACAGAAACAAGATACTCCTTTCTTGCTAGGTGTGACTTCTTGATTAGATTAATTTAAGACTTATGAAGCAGTGTTTCTAAAGTTAGCTAGGAGCCACTCGGGAACTTAGTGTGTTAAATGACTACTTGTTGAGCAGTAATTGGAGATGGGGTGTCTTCACTTTCTAGTATTTAATCAATACTATTTTTTTTGCTCTAATTGGTTGTTGAAGTCCTATTTATGTAAAGCACTATATTCATTCAACAATGCCTGAAATAATGCTGTGGCCAGTCGCTACCTCGGCCAAATTTTCAGACACTGGCTATATATGAAGTCGATATTTTGGTAGAATGCATTTGTGTCATGAACCAAATACATAGTTCAATAATGTATTACAGCCGTAGGCATGCAGTTTTTCAAGTTACTGTATCTTAGTTAGCAGCATTCTGTATGCTTGAAACGCTTCAACTATCTTGTGTTTCTGGACCGTTGGTTCCTGCTTGAATCATTCTTTGTTGGTCTTGATTTACTCGACATGCTTCTTGATTACAGACGTCATTTAATTTGTTAATTTCCAGAATAATCTGCTTTTACTTTCATGAAATATCAGATTTGCTAAGCATATTTCCTAATATTGAATTGAAAGAAGTCTCTTTGGCAGGATTAGTGTTTGCTGCTGTGAACTCCATTGATAGGAATCTTATGTTTGTGTTCGGTGTTCATGTTCGTGTTGGTATTTTTGTTGGAGCTGGAGTTAGTATCAAGAGGTAGCTCTTTCCACAACAAATATGATGCAAAATCATTCATTACACCAATACAAAATAGTACTGTAATATTTATGTTTTCTACCGTTTCTTTATGGACAAACAACAAAGCTCACTACTTTTTTTTGGTTATTTTGCATCTACCCTTTATTGGCAACTTTTCATTATAGTGAAAAACACAATCACAGTGTGATGTACATCTGTAATAAACAATAATAATTGCTCCCCATAGTTCACTTTGATGTGATTGTATACAAATAATTGTTTTGAATGTCATATTCAGCAAACAAACTTATGCTATATTAAACAAATTATTGCATGTATTATGTGATTAAAATTGTTGGTGATTTCAAATGTGAATGATGGAGATGGGATTAATGAAGTTCACGTTTATCTAATACTATAACTATGCCGTCGTTGAAGGTACACCACATCTTTTGTCGTTATAGTTAATTAATTGATTAATTAGCATTAGTTTTTTAATTGGAACTAAAGTGTTAAAAGCGATTTGGCCACAAATCATTAGCTATTAATAATTGCTTCAAAGATATTCGACGGATTATTCTTGTTAGTGCTTTTATTGACCTTACGTGGGTTTCTTTTTTCCTTTGTTAATTGACTTACGTGTACGTTTTCTTTATTATTTTTATTGACTTTACATGTTTTCTTTTTATTGACTTTACTTGTGTATTAGTGTTATCTGTGCCAGTCCATATTTGGTTTCATTTTTATTTACTACCCCCAAACAAATCATCTTAACACATAACCGGTAGCTACTAAAATAAATAAATTCATTTTCTTACTCACATACTTTCTTCACAAAAATAGTTTTGGTAGTGCATAATATGAGTTTTATTGTAAAATTAATTAAGTAAAAGAGATCTAGAGAGAAAAATGATTGAATGGTAGTGGAAAATAAAATCCATTTTATTAAAAAAATGATTTATAAATAGATAGAGACTAATTTTGATATATGGACTGTTCGAAATGAAAAACTTAGTCATTTTTTTGGAAGGATAAATTTTATTTATTTGTATCGTGACAAAACTCCTACTGGAAAACATTCCAAACCTTTGTTGAATCCAAAGCCTCCTTTTGTTTTGGGTGGAAAATGGTCCAAAAACGAATCAAGATTTGATTCTTACTTTTGACAAACCCAAAAAGCATAATACTTTTTTAAAAATGGTTATAGTTTTCATTTTCCATATGAGCGGCAATATGAGTGATTCTCATTAAACATTATCCCTTATCTTAGAATGAGACCCCATTATTATTCATTTGAAACATATGTGTCAAACTTATTAGGGGACACAAAAACATGTGCACTGACCATCCCAACCAAAAGAATCAACATTGTGGGACTTGTGCTTCAAATTGCATTTCTTCTTTCAAAATCGAATTGAAGAGGTCGACAATAATTATAAACATTAATAATAAAATGGATATAATCTTGGCCAACTCAATTGTACTAACACATAAACCACGTAAGAGAAAGTGACAAGCAACACATAATTTAAACCTCATTATATTAGTTCAACATTGAAACTATTAAACTAAGGACTAAAGAGATTGATTTTTTTGGAGTCATGCACGAATTTGACCTAATTAAAGTTATAATCACTACAAAACATGGATTTATGATCATATATGGTTTTATCTTTTATGGATGGCTTATCTTTTTGACAACTACATGATTAATCAACCCTATTTCTTTAATCTTCCTGTTAAATCAAATATTTAATTGAAAGCAATTTTGCGACTGAATGAAGCTAATAAATCTTTACATAATTGTCAACCCATCTAGGTTTGTACTTTTTTATACAACCTTTTTAAAACCGAAAGCATCATGTAATAATGACTTAACCAATTTACAAAATTTTGAAGCCTTTTTCCATGTCTTGTCATTTTTTTCAAAGCAAGAATTCATGAGCCACGGAGTAAGCTCCTTGGTGGCCATGACCTCTTAACAAGTCAATTAGCTCCTTGGTGGCCATGACCTCTTAACAAGTCAATTATTAGAAAGAAAAAAGAAAAGAAAAGAACATGATAAAGTAGTGAAGGAATCTCTCTAATAACCTTTAAGTATTAAAGGTCAAAAGTGCGTGGGTTAACATTACGGTTATTAATAAATAATAAAGCAAGGGAGCCAACATTATTTTTATTTTTTTTGGAGGGTGATATGGAGTATATGTAATGATGATTTATATTTAAAATTTAAGTATAGTAATGAAGGTTCAGTAGTCAAAATTTCAATCTATTTTTGTTAATACTAGTATATTTTTAATTTATTTACAGTAAGTTAATAAATATACTTTACTAATTTAATTATTTAATGTTTAGTGATAAAGTGATGTTATATATCATCTGCAACGCTAAGGATGTAGCTCATCTTAGCGGACGTGACGCACAAAGAACGTTTTGCGGAGGTGATTACAGGACGGACGGGCATGTTACCTCACCAAAATAGTAGAACCAACCACAACAAATTTTTAAATTTTTTACGTTTTATTGATTTTTGTTGAAGAGGAGGTGAGGTGTTGGGTAGAATTCTAGCACTAACATTATTTTACAACCTCTTTTCAGTTTTATTTTTGCTTTCGTTTTGTTTCTTTTTGCATTCTTTCCTTTTTGAGTTTATTTAGCAAATAAATTTATTTAGGATATAAAAAATTCATTATATTTGAGTTTATTTGAATTTAATTTTAATAAATTATTTTGTTTTATTTTAATTTGAATATTTAATGAATTAGATGAGAAGTAAGAATCGAATCAAAATTTAAAGAATAATATCCATAAATAGTGCAAGAGAATGAATTAGAGTTTATCAATGTTGAATCTTAGTTAAGGGGTGTAGTAAAAAGTAGCGAGTAGCTCAATCATGTGACAGATGCGTTATCTATGCCCTTAGTTATCAGGATGCTTTCGCTCCAAATAATAAGTTGATGGTTCGAATCATCTTGGATGTATATGGATGTCTTATGCAATTTTTTTTTGTTTCCACCGTTATTTTTTTCTTAATTAAATACTAATACAATTTTGTTTTTCTTGAGACAATAGAAGCTTGGGTTTGGTTAAAAGTTATTATAATTGGAATGATCAAGGTGAATGAATAATAATAGTAAAAAGTTAGTATAGTATTAGTTTATACATTTAGCCTAGAAAATTATACTACGTCCTCCAAATTTTGACACACTTTGACCCGTCACGAGTTTTAACAAATGTAATAAAAAATGAGTTGAAAAAGTTGGTGGGACGTGGGTCATACTTTAAAGTATTAGTTTTATAATAAAATATGAGTAAAAATGAATTAGTGGAATATGGGGTCCACTATCAAAAATAGTAAAAATGAAGTGTGTCAAATTTTTAAGGACAGACTGAAATGGTAAACTGTGTCAAAATTTGGTGAACGTATGTAGTAATATTGTAAATTGGAATGTTAGCGCATTATCAATTGACACGTTAAATCTTTTCTACAATGAGTAGGTGATCGTGTTTGCTACCTTTATTTGTTGAGCAAATTTGTACGATTGTATAATTCAATTAACCTTACGCAACTACAACATTAAATTACTTTTATGGAATATGGTACATATATATACCTTAACTACCTAATCTGATTAAATTTGGTTTCGACTGATTTAAAAATTGAATCTTTAGGTAATGGTCGCCTCGGCCATCGTGCCGTGTAGCTAAGAACAAATCATCATCAACCTATAAAATAGATTTCCTTCATAAAAAAACAAAACTTTTTTGTTTTTTCTTGGGCGAAAAAGATGTAATAATCGTTAGTTGAGATGAATCTACTACATTGGCATGATAACAAGCAAATCTTACAAAAATGACAAAATATTATCTACGATATGCACATACCACATCTTGGGCTACTAAAATAATGATATTGGGTTATTAGATTCAGATTAAATGAGTTAAAGATGAACTTTGGCCATAATTAAATTAGTCGACAGGGTATGGATGAGATGAATAATCATGAAATACAATAACAAATCAAGATACAATTTCGCAAACTAAGTTTATAAAGAAAGAGTAATAATTGAATAAAAATAAAAAATAAACATGACTGCTCTAGCTAAGAGAAGCATAAACGGAAAGGCTCCAAATCTATCCATTTATAAATAGATACAAAGACTACATCTAAACTAAAAAGTTTGACAAATATGAATAAGCTAGCCTTCAATTGGGGTTGTCGTTGAATTATTATATGAAATCCATCCATATAAATGTATAATAGACATTTTAGTCTAAACTGAAAAAATATTGCAAAAATAGAGTTTACTATTTATTTTTGTTGTTTACTTATAAATAGCAGAGTAACAATTTTCAATCGAACATTTCATATTGTTTGTAGGCATGTCATTAATTTAGATATTTGTTTTTTGAAAATTAATTAACTTATGTAATGGCTGAACATTGTTTAATTTTTAGAGTTGTTTTAGCACACATTTTAAGAAAATATGAATAAGTATGAGTTGAAAAAAGTTTGAGAAATGTGCGTATCACTTTTATTAATTTTTTAATTTTATAATAAAATATGAGTGAAATAAGTGAATAAAATATAAAATAAATTTACTATTTATAATAAAAATAAAATAAAATAAATATTATTTGATGGACCAAAATATCCAAAAATAACTTCTATTGCCAATTGGATTGAGTACTTTTATAATCCTAACTTAATTGCTAACTACAACTAAATAATATTGTTTTGTGAGTTAATGAAGAAAGAGTAAAGTAAAAGAAAGAGAAAAGTAGAGAGAGTGATGTTTTCATTTTAAGAAACGTTTCATTTTTAGTGGGACAATCCAAAAAGGAAAACGTTGCATTTGTAATAGGAAAGTGAGAGTATATAATTGGGTAAAAAACTTTAGGAGATTGCTTATTCATTTTCAATTGTAATTAGCTATTGCGTGTTAAACACTATGCCGAACGTTATTAATTTTCTATTGCTCCTAACAACTTGTACGATATATATACATCATCTACCACAACCATATACCACTATTAATTATACTCCTAATAAAGTCACCACTCATAAATTTTCTCTTTCATACACACCACAAAAATATTTTAACTCATCACACTAGCCACAAAATTCAGAATCACTATCACCACATACATAAAATTAATACACTCTAGCGACTAGCATACGTTATTTAATTCATCCCACATATTTATGATCCTAAAATGTCAAATCATTCATCAACTAACCAACATGGACTTTAATGGCAAATCAATGTGTCAATTGCGTTTTTCTTGTACTAATACAGCTAGTAGTATCGAATTTTTTTGAAATATCAATATCTTTTATTTACATATTTCAAAGTTCAAATAATTTTATGACTCATTCCATTTAATCAACATTTAGCCATATAGTATTCCTATTGACCCATTTATTATTAACATATTGACCCTTGACTTTTTAACAATCCATGCTACTAACAGTTGTTCTTTCTCCGTAATAATCAAACTATTATCTACATCGAAGATGATGAAAATCAAGAAAGAAAATAAAACTAAAGTAATCCAAAATTACATTTTAAAAAAAAAATTGAATAACACGTGGCAAAGAAAAGATGTAAGCAGCTCCATTCCACGTGGCCCGGATGATTGGGATAGTAAACATGTGAAAAACAGTGGAGGTGTCGTGGGTGCATCTGCTCCATACACGTGGAAGAATTCTATTGGTGGTGAGTCCAAAATATCGGCCTATCTCTGTCCAGCAGAAGTGGTAATCAACGCCCCGAAGCGCAAACCTAATTTTAAATTATCAGACAGGAATTTACTATTTCACCCTATCACCACCATAAGCCAATTTTAAATATTTTAACAATTTTGGTTTTTTTTTTTTATGTGAAAAAGCATCGGAGTGTGTACTGAATTTGTGTCGTTTACTATTATTTTCAAGCATATTTTATGTTTATTTCTCTTTATTTTAGTACTAAATTTATATAGTCTATTATTAAGATTGTTTCGACTTTAGAGTAGTCACGAGAGGGATTACAAGATAAATCTCCTAACCAATCAATGGACCCAAAGAGAGTCTTTTAGAATTTTAGAGTATTAAATAAGAGCCTCTAATATCAAGAGAAACTCTCTTAAATTAGAATTTAAAAGTCTCCGGATGCATTCAAACGTTGAAATCATCCGTTAACTAAATAAAATTCAAAATCAATACTTATGTCTTATAGTCCAGTTATAATTTGCTTCGATCTAGCTACCTTGACTTGTTCATTGGAACAAAGTAAACAATTCGAATTTATATACTTAACTATTTTAAATTAGCCATACAAGTCTTGGCTCATCAATTTTGAACTCTTGGATTTCAATAGAAGTCTTGGCTTAACAATCGGATTGTTGAACATAAAATTTGATTTTAATAGATATTTGGAGGAATATGAATAATACTGTTACTCTGAATTACTTTTACAATTTTCTGATAAACTAAATGAGTTTAATTGACTATACTATCCTTAAGTGCATAGTAAGAGGATCAATGGGGGCTCATAGTACTCCACATAATGTGAGGGCGGTAGAAAGCACCGAAGAAGGGAAGACCAGCGTGAAATGCCGCGGGGCTATCACGGCACACACGTGTGCCCGAAGAATCATGTGATGCGTATCGCACACACGCTGTCAAGGCACATCGTCTTTGAAATAGCTGTTTAGCGTTTTAAAATTAGAAAATTAATTTTGCATTTTATCTGCAGTTGAAAATTGTAGTACCACCCAACTGATAACAGTAAGACTTTTAAGTACGTGTTAACTTGTGAGAATGTATAATAGTACAAAAAGTGAACAGACAACTGATAACATGCTGAATTGAAGAGAACAGAATAAATATTCAATGAAAAATTTTCTACCCGAAGCTCGATCGATGAGGCTAATGGAGTGTTGATGTGAAGCTAACTGAGACAATAATAGTGTAAATGATGAGACGATAATAATAGGGTTGTAATTTCCATAGTGATAGTGTGGAAATGTGGAAAGAAACACTTTAATCATCTAGTTAAATACAGGGAGTGCAAAAAAAAAAGTATCAAGATAATGTTTTAGACTTTTAGTTGTGGATTGAGTATATAGCATAATTGTGAAATTTAATTGTTTGCGGGGAAGTTAAGGCAAGGGTAAGACCGTAATTGAAGTAGAGAAGTGGGCGTCAGATGCCACAATGGTTGCCGCGTATTTATTCGCACAAATAAAATGACGCACCACACTTCCCTATATAAATACTCTCTCCTCCCTCCACCATAAATAAAATACCCACCCGCAATTTCCCACCTATTTTCCGCGAAGAATTTCACGCCTTCAATCAGATTCAATTCCAGTTACTCTCTGATTCATCGCGGAAACTAACTACTCTTATCTCAATCAATGATGAAGAAATCCGGCGCCATCGCCGCCTCCGTCGCCGCTTCCGCCACCGCGATCTCGTCGGCGTCGTCCGCCAAATTTCACTTCCCTCGCGAGGTAATTTCCAATCTAGATCCCGATTCTCATCCTAGTTTTCGCGATTTCTCACTAATTTCGCCTTTTCACGGTTGATCTGCATCTCGAATTTATTTTTTCAATTATATGGCGTTTTTTCACCTGAATCGGTGCTAAAATTCGATTTCTCAAGTGTTTTTGGTTGACGATTTACGGAGAAAAGCACCGGTTTGATCAATTAGTGAAAAATATGCATTATTTGAATGTTTCTGTGAGTGTTCTTCGGTTGTTTCTGAGCGCACACATATTTTCAGCAGTCCCATACTCTCAGTTTCACCTTCTGATTTTATTTTAATTTTGATAATTAAAATTAGGATGATCGGGCGAAGAAAAACACCGAGAAGTCTGCATCACAGGGATCGTCTTCTTCGGAAAAATTCGCGCCGAGGTTTGATGGATTGAGATTCATAGAGACGCTGGTGACAGCTCATAGATAAGATCATCTGCGCGTTTCTAATTTTTTCCTCTTCTTTTTCCGTATTTTTGGTCCCAGTAATTATTTAAAAGGCTTGGATGTTGAGTATTATAAGGGACCGGGTGATTTGTAGGCTAATTTGGCGTTGTTAGGTTGATTTATATTGTTGTATCATTGCTGTGTATTGACGTCGACGGATATAAGAATGTATTTGTAGTTTGATAGAGAGAGAGGCTTTTTCTAAAACCGTTGCTAGTTGCTTTATCTTTTCTTCAATTTTTGTCGACTCTGTTTTGGTATTTTCGTTTTTCTGTTTGGAGCGGTTGGAATAAGTGACAAAGCTGGGTTCCCTTTTAGATTCGATAAAATAGACTCAACACAACTAGCTTTTGTGAAGGATGAAGGCATGAATCAAACGATTGGACAATAAAATCAAGATGAGATCATGCTACCTCTAATTGTAATTTGAGTGTACTACTATATTATGATGGGAATTAATTCTATAAATAATGGATGTCGTGTGAGAAGAAAATCGTTGAACTTGATTTAATATAATACCCACCTCCCGGATCCATATTTAACTTTCTTTTCGAGTAAATTTAACAACCAAGTTACTATTAGCATCCAATATATCGTAATGTATATTTTAGCCTTTTCATGTATGGTAAAACCGTAAATTTGGAACCGTTGGTTCACTTCGGAATCAGGCAGACAGTCTACGGTTCAGAACTAGGACCATGGTCAATAGGCCAAATTATAATCGGAACCGCAGACTAATTAGTATGATTATTGTTCAACATATATTAAACGATGATCTGCCAAATTTTTTTAGAAAACTATCTGATTTTTTACCAAAATATTAAAGATAAAAAAAACAAACAAAAGATTCGAGAAGATAGTTATGATAACCTAAATTGAAAGGCAATCTACCAAGCTCTTCCAGCATTCACATTGAGGTGAGCCGAATGGCATGGCAGTTGGGGCGCACCGGCGCATGTCGTTGCAAAGAAAGGGGCGTGGCTCGGGCTGCAAGGGAGGCTCTTGAAACGCGTTGGCTAAACTTAGGCAGGAAAGAAATCATATTTTAGATAGTGGATTAAAATTTGTTTGCATATAATCCAACATGAGTTTTCATTTATGTAAGATTAATAGGTCGTTTTGACTGAGCTTATAAGCTTCTGAGAAGTGTTTGACAAGATAAACTTATGAATAGCTTATAATTTGTGAAAATAAAATTCAACAGCTTATAATTATAAGTCCAAAAAACAGGTTCTTCTACTATCTAGTTTCATGATTTTATTAGCAATAATCATTTTACAAAAACAATCCTTATATGATATGTTATTCTGTTTCACCTGTAGTTTAATAAAATTTCAACCCGTCATATTCTTTCATGATCTTATATGCACCAATAAATTTATAAAAATAATCTTGTTACAATTTATTTTTTTAGTATATATATTCTTCTAATTTCTATTATAATTGACTTTCTCTCTTTACCTTCATTTTCTCTCTCTTCAAGATTAATTCTCGCCCTCTACCTTTACAAATTCAATCATCAATATTGTTTAAACATTATCGTATGAACTTTTGACATATTATATGAAATTAATTAAAATAAGCCTAGCTAAACACTTTGATTGCAACCCTCCCAATTTTTTTGATTTCATCTTTTCCCAAATCTTCTATTGAATTAAATTAGATTCTTTTTTTTTTCAGAAGTTCCGTGACTTTTCAGATACTTTGTATTTTTCACTATTTTCCTTAGCATGGTGATTGCACATGCAGATAATTGGTCATGCTACTTTATAGTACATTATTAATATTTTATTTAAGATTTGTTTTGAAGATAGTATCATGTGTGGCCATATATATGGCGACAGCATCATAATAATTGTTGCTTCGTCAACATATTTGTAACTTTTAGGTAATGCTGAATCTCTTCAAGTTGTGGATGTGGTTTCCAAACATCGATTGGCCTAATTGGGAATGCTATTTGATGCCTATATATCTCATTGGTTTTTTGTGAATGAGCGGCCTAGAATCCAACACCGGCTAAAAGTTTAATATTCAATAACTCCATCATTTTGAGGAGCATCAATTCTTTTTTCCATCAAATTCTAGAAAACAAAAAAGCATGATACAATGACAGAGATTCAGTCAAAAAATTACACATTTTTTTTATTGTGAGGAATTAGACATATTTAGTGGGCAGGCCTAACTTAGCCTTACCCATCCTAGTTCCTATATCCAGCCCATATCTGCCCCACTCAATAAAATGTGGCTCATCGATTGAAGTGGGCTACAATTTAGCCCCTTTCTAAACTTAGAGCATCCACCTTCATCCCGGATCCACTTTTACTCCTTGTTCTTCCGCAAGAGCACAACACCCACATTTAGGAATGTCAATCTAGCCCGAAATCCGCGAGTCGACCCGAATAATCCGGTAAAATTATAGGGTTATGGCTGGAAAATCGCAACCCAAATACAGAATAAGGCTAC
This sequence comes from Salvia hispanica, assembly GCF_023119035.1. NCBI lineage: Eukaryota > Viridiplantae > Streptophyta > Magnoliopsida > Lamiales > Lamiaceae > Salvia > Salvia hispanica. The sequence goes on along the minus strand of NC_062967.1, from coordinate 16,112,529 downwards.
ACGGACTGACCCGTTCGGGTCAGGGGGTTATGCAGGCTGGCCCGGTGGGTTGCGGGTTAGCCCATGGGTTGAGCATTTAAAATAAAAATATAATTAAAATTTTGGGTTATATACTTATATGAAGTATATATGGTAATTACAATATTAAAAGCAGCGTTGATATGAAGTATATATGGTAATTGCAATATAAAAAGCAACATTGATATGCAGTATATATGGCAATTATGTATTCTCTATCAAATTGAAAGTTAGGGTTATATGGAATACAAATGTAATTAATATTTAGCTACATAGAATTTATTTTTTGGGTGTACAATTAAGAATGTCATTTAACTCTTTTTAAATGCATGATTTCCATTTAATTGTAGTCAAATTCACGTGTACTACTAATTAGCGATATGTTTATGTATTTTGTTTCAATTTTCAATTGTTATTATTTTATTTCTCTTGATCACTTTGATTATAATTTACTATTTGCGACAATTTGTTTTTTTTTTATAAGTTAGTAGAATATTGGATTGGATATAAGTAGTAACACATAAGATCACTTTTGGCCCGAATAGTCCGCGGGTTAGCTCGAAACCCGAAGATTTGCGGTTAGGGCCGAAAATTTAAAATCCGAAAAATTCACAACCCGAATAACCCGCAGCCAAATATCCCGACAACCCGAGTGGGTTGGCCCGAACCCAAGCGGGTTAGCCCAATTGACAACCCTAAACCTATCCACTACAATTGATGAGAAGACATTGGAAATAGGAATACGCAAGCGATATGGGTTAGTCGACGATGTGATATTGAGCTGGAGTTGGGAAGTGGGTCGACGATGTGATATAGGAGAGCAACAGTTGGGGTGGTTGATGAAATTGATTGCATTTAAGGTTGGCGAACTGAAGCTTCAAAATGGGAAGGTAGAGACATAATGAAAAGCAAAACTGCATTCATTGTGTGTATTTAAATTCAATACGTGCGATGCTGCATGTGTGGTACCAACCAAACTTGCATTTTATCTATATACTAGTCACATGTTAAAACTCAGGGCTCATATGCTTTCAAAGAACTAACCAATACAACATAAAAAAAATGCCTCCATATATCCCCCTTCAAGCATCATTCTTCTATAAAGGGAAATGGACTCCAAAGCTAGATAGCATGCTTGTGACGACCATTGTGAGTATTAGGCGTTCGCATTCGTGGGAAGGAAATGAAGTCCCCACATGGGTACTCGCCAAAGTTGAACGTGTGTTCATGGGGGAACCGGGTGCTCCGATGACGGCCATAGATCTCTCTTTGAGACTGAAAGTGTTCGAGCATAGGTACGCCACTTTCAAGGCGATAGTGGCAATCGAAGGTGCTGCGCCATTTAAATCATTGTAACAACTTGTGTTTGAAGTTTCATCATTACTAAAGGCTATTCACCAATTGAGGTGACCGAGGTTATCATTATATAAGACACAATTGAGGTGGTCGACCATGCCAACGACAAGTCACCTGCAGACCCGGATGAGGTCAATTCACCAATTATGCATGGTGCTCCACGTGTTTGTTGTAAACTATTTGTCAAAAATGCAATCTCTCTTGACCGTTGGTCATCGACAGTGGCTCAAGTCCACCACTGTGTGCCTCGTGATAATATTTCGGGCATCCACTAAATGGTTAACATCCCACCACGGCGCTCAATCCCACCCAAGATGGTTATCTCAAATGTTTCTTCATGCATTTAGTATTATTTTGTCAGCATCCAAGTATTATGATTGTGCATTGGAACAAACAAATTAATTAATTTATTGGGAATGAAAAACGTGATTGCAGGGAGTTGTAATCAGAGTGTCCACAATAGGGAGGATACGATGGCCGCGCCTACCTATAGTGGATGACACAAGCAGCGCGGCGATGGGTGACGGACATCCCAGAGCTGACTACTCGGTGTAGATGGGGCGGTGTGTAGAGAGCCGCGGCGGGCTATTGCAGGTTCTGTGGAAATGTTAAGAAAAGTGGGTGACACGGATTTTAAGAAATGTTAAGAAAAGTGGGTGGAAAAAGATAGTGGAAAGTGGAACCCTATTACCATTTATGGTAAAAGTGAAGCAGTAATCCTATTCGCGGACGGAATAAAATAGAAAAACGAGGACTCCTATTCGCGGACAGAGGGAGTATTTAATATTGGGGAGAAAGTACTATAATGAATAAACTTTAAAGTTGTTGATTGTATATTTTTAGGGTTTGGGTTCTCGATGTGATGTTTGAGTTCCCATTGTTAGTCATATACATACCTCTCTTGATATGCCTCTCATTTTATCTCTATTTCTCCTCAACCTTCATTTTTGTGTTTCAGAACTCTCTTACAAAATCGTTCTTTTTTGGTGCAAAACTTTCAAACGTAGCGCTGCTTCTCAACAATACTCATATGTATACCTCTACTCTACTTTGTGCTTTCTATCATGTTATATGCCATGGTCTGCAACATTTCTTTTTTGGTTTTAACTACTCGATTTTCAAATAATGCTAAATCGGTGCTTCGTTACAGATGATAGAGCGGAGGGGGAAAATGGTGAACACGGTTTACCCCCTCCCTCTTCTTTATATGTCGATTCTCATTTCATTTCCTTCTCAGACGACCTTAGACATTCAAATCACCATGGAAGTACTGCATAACATCGGTAAACTGCTTATTAATGCCTAGTTATGTTTTTTGATTTGTATAGTTCTAATCGTTTTTATTTTGCAGTGAACACCACTGCCAACAAGGTGAAGCTTCATGTGGTTCATTAATCTGAATGCCCGTGAAAGGGGTGACTGCATTATCCAAATACTCTCCGTGGTGAAATAGGCCATGAACGACCGTGACGACACTGATGGTGGCTGTGAGAAGCTTTCTTTGTACTTCATTTACGTGCTCTAAGATGCACATACCCGTGTCGTTAACCCTGGTGCTTCACTGGAAACCGTGAAACTGATTTGAAGCTCGTTGATTCTGGTGCTGCCTTTCTTATCACCAAAACTCTCAATAAAACCTCTGTTGACCAGAAAAAGAGGGTTGGAATGCACCTGGGCTTCTATGCGCTGCTGTCTTTTCTTACTTACATCTTGCTTGCTAACAGTCGAGACACTTGGAAGGAGATCAGCGCTACCTTTATGCCTCAACTTTTCATGGGTCATCTACCATTTGGTTGAGCTTGCCTTCAAGGTTGAAATGGTTGACCTTGAAAATAACTTGAAGGTCATCCAAGTGTTGAGCCGGGGTTCTTACCTTGCTACCCGTCTTCTCGAAGATTTCACCACCGTTTGAGCTTGAGCTGTTTTCTTCTAGGTTTATTAGTAATTATGTAGTACTCTGCTCAAGCTTGGTTCTATGTTTATTTGTCTTTCCTTGCTAGTTATTAGTTCTTTGTGGAAGGACATGTTTCTTATTAGCCCCTAGAACTTTTCTATGCCTTCCCATGGCTTTCCCCGATTGGTTGTTTCTCAATCCTTTTAGGGCTTGATTGATACACGGGGTTGGAAAATCTAAGATTGGACAAAAAATTCCACTTTCCATATATTCTTGATAGAGTTAGCTTCCATATGTTGAGATAAACGCGTGTTTGATATGCTTGGTTGTTCGCACTTTTAGTCAAACTCGTGTTTGATACTTCACAGAAAAAAGTAGATTGGTTCGTGAAATGTCAAAAATACCCCCATCAATATTAAAAAATTATAATCTGAGTAACCATATGTTTTCACTTTCTGTTGTGGAGGGAAACCAAGTAACCAAAATTTTCGCATTCTGTTGTGGAGGGAAACCAAATTTCATCTCCCGCCGAAACACCAATATTGTACATATTAGTGTAAGACTCCCTTCATTTGATTTTTTCATCTTTATTCATTTCTCGCAGACTCTCTCCATTTGCTTAACATACGACCTACCCCTCAAACCGATCTCGGGTAAGAAATCGTTAACATTTACTCCGAATCGTGAACTATTTATTTGTAGACTCCCTCCAGTTGTGTTTCGTGCTTCGTTGTGGATTATATTGATTTGTAAATAAGGTCCAATTGTGTGAAATGAAGTTATTCATCTTTGTATATGCTCTACCGTTTATATGTTATGTGTGAATGTATTTGGTATCACAATCACATGTTCATCTTCCACCGTATTTTCTTGGTCCAAAATCGGACCAGTAAGTGCGTCTTCATAACGCTCATCCTTAACAACGACATTTGTATACATTCTATGTAGTGGGCAGGTTTTGGTTGCAGCTATGTCAGAATCTCAACTTAGGAGCAATGGCTTTGACGGGAGTCTTGGCACTGAAGGTTAGTCTACTTTCTACAGTCGTTTAAAAAATATGGGTGTATATATGATATATGTGAACTGTTCTTTTGTGTTTCGCATGTTGTTAACATCCAGAGAGCAGTGATTATCAGCGGAATAAGTCAGCAAATAATAACAGGTCTAGACGATCCTGGTCTGACAAAGAGGAGGCTACACTTGTCATTGCGTTGAAGGATTTGGTCGTCTCTTGGTGGAAATCTGACAATGAATTTAAGGGAGGGTATCTAAACCGGATAGAGGAGGCCATGAAAATGGAATTTTTGAAAATCGACTTGAAGGCTACCGCATACATAAGCTCCAAGATTTCCACTTGGAAGAAGAACTACAACTCTTTGTGTTCAATCCTAGACCGAAGTAGAATAGGGTTCAATTCTAATGAGGACTACACGATTGAATGCACTAACAAACAATGGTCGCAAATATTCCAGGTATGTAATAAAACATTGTTTGCCTAGTGTGACTTTACATACCTTTTTCTCATATGCGTGGAATGAGCTTGATGTCTCCATTGATTCATCTTTTGTTGAACATAAGTTGTCCTTTGCCTCTACTGGTTCATTTATGTCTATCTCACGTGTATCTACTTAACCTAACAGAAGGTCAACAATGCGCAATACATGCGCAATAAGTCTTGGCATCATTGCGAGAGTTGGAAAGAAATATTCGGCAATGACCGTGCTGCTGAAATCCGTGCTGCATGCGATGGAGAATCTGTGCTTAAGGTGAAAGCTACAATGGAGAACAACAATGATGATCCTGCCGATGAAATGTAAAGAAATGTAAAGAAAAGTTTGTTGGGAAAGTTAGTGAATGTGAGACCCATTTTTTTATATTGGTTTTATAATAAAATGTGAGTCAAGTGAATTAGTTGAATGTGAGACCTACTTACTATTTATGGTAAAAATAAAGTGTGACAATTATTGTGAGACCGATCGAAATGGAAAAAAGTGACAATTAATGTGGGACGGAGGGAGTATATAATTTGAAAATTATTTTTGTTAGGACGAAACTTTTCATCTACTCCTACTATATAGGAGTATTTTCTACCCAAATTTACTTGGAATGGTCCAACGTCATACTCATGTGCATCAAACAGCCCCTATGCTCCTAGTCGGCGCACTGGCATGTAGTCTACTAGTCGGTGCACTACCTGAAACCTCTTTTTTGGTCCATGAACTTTGCCAAAGTATCATTTTAGGTCCGTGAACTTTGAAAATATCATTTGAGGTCCGCCAACTATGAGTTAATATCAATCAAATACTTTTTTACTATTTTCAAGTTTTTCTGGACGAAAATACCCTCAATACCTTGAAGGGTATATATTTTAAACTTATCATATACTCATATTTTTTATAAATATCTTTACTATATATTTTTGACGAATTTTCTAGATGTAATTTGACCTTCAATATTATCACTTAATTTTGTGACATGCAAGTAAAGTTCCTTCTTCAATTTTTTATAATTAAAGAATTTTTAAATATTTTTGATGTATGAATACTCGTAAAAATAACTGTCACAGTCAATAGACAATACTTGAATATTGATATACTGTAATACCTCAAAAATATTTTAAAACTCTTTAATAATAAAAAAATGAATAAGGAACTTTTCTTGTCTGTCACAAAATTAAGTGATAATATTGAAGGTCAAATTATATTTAAAAAATTAGTCAAAAATATATAGTAAATATATTTATAAAAAATATGAGTATATGATAAGTTTATTAAAAATATATACCTTCAAGGTAATAAGGGTATTTTCGTCCAGAAAAACTTGGAAATATTAAAAAAGTACTAATTAGTTGATGGACCTTAAATAATATTTTCAAAGTTCACAGACCTAAAATGATACTTTGACAAAGTTCGTGGAAAAAAAAAGATGTTCCCTCAAATTATTATTATGAATTCATATATTTATTTATGTATTATAATACGATGTAGTATCTTAACACTAAGTGTCTATTTTATAGTTTGAGATTGTGAATTATTACTATTGCGTACACTATATCATATAATAAATCAATTACAATGGATTTACCTATAGATTAATATTATGAATTTGCATATACTCTAGCTGTTGATATACTACGATAATTTAAATTGGGCCATTTATCGATAATTTAGTTCATATTTATCGATTGGGTACTCATTTCCAGTTATATTGCATCACTCTATTATTTTATGGAGTCAATTATCCTAAATATCCTTAACCTTTTGACTTACTGGACTAGTGACTCCTAACAAAAAAAATAGCGCCAGAAGATTTTAGGGTTTGGGGTAGGGTTGAATTGGGAGGAAGAGAGAATGAATGAGAGTTGAATTGACGGAGGAGGGAAAAAGATTGGGTTGTGGAATCGTCGCTCAAATTAATTCTGCTAAAATCTTGGAACTGCAGTTTCAAAACTGCTACAAATTATTGTATGATACCAATTTTACCCCGATAATGTACGAAATTGGCTGAATAATGTAGCTCGGGTAGTTTAAAATTTAAATCATATCCATCCAATCTACCTATCATATGACTGCGATTTGTTTTGTGTATAACACTAAGGGTTCGTTTGATAAGTTAGTAATACCTAGATATAGATATCTATATGACTATTTCTAAGTGTTTGGTATCATAGTTAACCTATTATGTCAGCCCGTGGTTTTCTCTATGGCCCATCTGAGCCCGCAAATTTTTCCTTAAAATACAAAGATATGTATCTCACAAATTTGGTCGGATAGCATTTCTACCTCATTTATTATGATTTATTAATACAAAATCTAGATAATTTCTTGTTTACCAAACAACAACGAAAAAACCTTCATCCGAGCTTATCTTGACACGAAGCCTGCATTTCTTATCTTATTTAACAAATTTTGTTATATCTCATCTTTCTTATCAAACGAGTCCTAAAAGGGTGTAAGGATCTTAATGCTCCCCTATAATTTCATTCTTATATTATTTACCATTTCATATATATGAATAATTATATCAGTATTAAATATAAACGTAGCTAATAATAGTAAGTAAATGACATGAAAATTCTTATATTATTTTACCATTTCATATATATGAATAATTATATCAGTATTAAATATAAACGTAGCTAATAATAGTAAGTAAATGACATGAAAATTAATCTTGTTATATTAAATCTTCGTCAATCTAAAAACAAAATATAATACTATATATAATATTTCATGTATAGAGTATTTTATTTTATTAAATTCATCTTATTGATAACTAAAAGGATGAAAATATTTATAACTCATATCGCAAGAAATTTGGTCATAAAAAACGTAAAAGTATATTAAGTTATAGTAGTAGTAGTATTAAATATAGGAACTCCTAAAATTTTTAGATAGTTTCCAAATTTTATAATAATATCTATTTTGGTAAAGAAATTAATGTTCAGTGATGTCTATACAAATTCAGATGTCAAAAATTTATTAGTGGGGCATACAACATCAAACTGTCATTTGGTTTGCCTTAACCACGGAATTTTTTCTTCGAATCTTGATCCAATATCTCAAGTCACAATAAACTTTTAATTTTCTCTTTAATTTGGTCCAAGTTTCCAGATCAAATATAGCAATTCAACAATGATAGGACGACAAAGACATTATTAAAAATGTGTGCACAATCCACATCCCAAATTTAACACAGAGCTTTTTCCAAATAATCAACTCATAAATAGGCCAAACAAACTACAAAGCACACACACATCACACTCTCATCAAATATAGCAAAACATGATCAATGCTAATGTAGCAATGACCATGACTAGAGAGGAGGAGGCAGCGCAAGAGGCCCCATTTTTGGCAACAACAACCCCTTCACAGTCGAGCCCTTCCTTGCCCTCCTTGCAGAGAGTGGAGAAGAGCCCCGGAGGGTACTTGCCGTAGAGGTTGACGTAGCTGAAGAAGACGTCCGCGCAGTCGCTCTTGAGATCGTTGACATGATCCTTGACGGGGCAGAGCAGTTGCTTCAACGGCGGGCAGCATCTATCGGCCGAGTAATTTGGCCCCTTGCATTGGCTTGTGATCACCGTGTAGTTCATGTTCTCGAAATCCACGGGGCAAGCTGCAGTTATTTGTCGCCATTAATTAATTAGGGGCGCACTTCATCCGTCCACAATTAAATGTCTTTGGTAATGTTGTGAAAAATTACTCTTTTAACCCTAATTATTATTGAGTATATGATGGGACATAACTCAAATTTTTGAATCGGTTCGAATTAGTCAAAAGTTTGAACCGAAATCCGAATACCCACCCCTGCTATTCAAAATTGAACATGGTAAATCTCTAAAATAACTATTTTGTACAGGCCATTCTACTACTACTATACAAACAATATGAGAAAAAAGACGAAAATGAGGAAAACAATAACAATAAAAATAAATTTTTTTATTGATAAATGAATAGAAATAGATTCTTACTTTTTTTCTGCTGTAGAAGCGAACGACCAATTGATCCGTGCGGTTCGAAGATCCCATCTTCTCACAAACATCACCAAAAAAAATGTGTCAAATTCTTGAACATTCAAACAATAAAATCAAATAATTAAACAACTAATTCTTGCAAAGAAAAATACAGTTTTCCCCATTACAAAGGAATTTAAATCAGGATTCAAATAATGATAGAGAAATAACTTAGTGTATATATATAAAAGGAGAATTTACTTGAAAGGTGGGAAGAAGATGCAATGCCAACAACAAGGAAGAATAGAAACAAATGCAGCAAGGATTTGTTGGAATCCATTGATGCCTTCTTCCTTCTGCAGATGGGATTTTCAACCGATTTTTTTTCTGTCGATTGCTATTTTCTATATTTGCTTTTCTAATAAAATATTTTTGGTTTTTTTCTTGTTATTTGCTTTTTTCTAATTTTGGATTTCTTTGAGTTGGTGAGTTTGAAGGAGAAGAAATCGGGAGAAGAATGGTATATATGCAACATAAAAATATTTATTAATCTTAGCTTGTTATATTAGTAGTATGAATTTATTGCACAAAAATAAGTAGGTGTTTTCTAGGGATTTACAGATAAAAAGGGGGAAAATCAGACTCATAGTAATTAGTGTATAGACAAATTGTGTTGAATGAACAAGGTGGCAAGTAACGGTTATATGCAATTTTTGTCACTGTTACACTTTTTAAATCAAAATACTTTGCCTTAATAATAGAAAAAATGCATAAGTCTTTCCACATTCGTTCTAATTTAGAAGGGTGTACCGGAATCTATTCTTACAATTTTTGATGTACTTCTAATATTCTTCATTTTGAAGATAATTTGGTAGTTAAAATATATAGACATACATTCAATTTAAAAAGCAAAGAATTTAATTTCAATAACAACCTTATTTCAGTGCATACTTAGCTGTTTTGAAAGGTTCATTAAAAGTCTTAGCTGTCGTCAATTGTTTTGACACTATTATGATACTTACTAAGTTACAATATGAGCTAGACGAAAATTCAATCTCATGAATCGAACATGACACAAATTCAATCTTGAGCTCCAATCTCGGAAACCGAACTTCTCTCGAGTAAACTATTTCGACTGAGCAAGTAGCAGAAATACAGTGCTAAAAAATTACACGAAAAAAACTCTCTATTTTCCATCACTTTCTAGTCTCGTTGAATTCCACATCAAACGAAATAAGAAAAAATTCAAGATTGAAAAAAAATCGAAAATCAATCATCAGAAATCAGCAAAACTTTGTATGCCCATATGCAAAAACCGTAAAATGTGGCGCTGCTCGTTACCAGATATCCCAGTTGTGCCTTTCCTTGCGAGAGATCGACCTGCCCCAGCGCAGTCTCCGAGTAATGAGACCTTCGTACAACACCTCCAAAGCATCGTCTATTGCTTCTGCCTGTTTGTCCAATCCCATGGAACTGAACTCTGGAAGCTGGTTGAGCTCATTGAGGAGGCCGATTGCTGCAGCAGCAGTACATGTACGATCCCAAGACGGCTGGGGTCTAAACCACACATAATAGGTCGATCAGACAATACAACTCAAACTACAAAACACTAGAAAGAAAAATGTCATACATATCCATTTTTTTTGTAAATGTACAGAGAGAAAACCAACAAGATTAAAAAAAAACAAAACTAGCCATATTTTTGCCTACGATTCACAACCACAAGTGTTGTTAGGATGTGGGCCATTGATGTAAAAATTCAGGGCGACGGGGCTACTTTATAGCCAAATTTGTTTATATCTATCCCTAGTTAACATTAGTAAAAATTAAAACTTAAAATGAATGACTTATATATATTAAAACATAAAAATTGCAAACTGCAACTAATGATATTAAAATCAGAATAAGAGATATAAAGGCACCTAGGAAATATAAGAGATGTAATATAAGGAGATATAAAGTCACCTAGAAAGAACAAAAAGTAACATAGGGGAAAGAGTGCCTCTATTCTCAAAATAAAAAAGTGTTATCACTGTTCTAAAAAAAGTCGCCACAGAACTCGGCCTGGATATCACTCGCCCCGCCCACCTTGGGAGGGTGATTTTGATAACATTGACAACCACGACACCACTTGACAGTGGATAGACCCTATTTTACCTAGACTGTGACCAAAATGCTTCAGAGTCGTGAATTGACTATATTTTGCATTCAATCCACATTCCACAACTGAGTATTCTTAGTCGTGAACTGACCCTATTTTGCCTATAATTCACAACCACAGCTTTTTAGTCCTAATATAAACTGGCCTAGTTTGCTTGTTAGTCCACAAAGTGTTTTAGTCATGAATTCAGGCTAATTCATGTGCATTAAGGGTTAAGGGTGAAACAGTAATTTACGCCAAAAACGACGCATTGTAATTATTTTTAAATTTTTTTAATCTTTACAATAGCAACTAGATAGTTTTATATATGAACTTAATGGAAGAATGTAGAAGGGATTTTACCGTAGTTTATGCATCAAGGATGCACCTGTGTTCAGAGATATGCAACGCAGTTCCTTTCCCCATTCTGATTCAGCTCTAGTCTGTATAAAATCAAGCTTACATTAGTGAAATGTTATCTTTCACGATGTATGAGTGTGGAAGAAAATCTTAGCCAGCACAAATGGTAGCTACGCAATGCCTAACGAGCTATTCTTCGAGTACATAGTTAGTTTCATATATTCACTTTCCATTCATGAGAAGCCGGATTCATAGATTCTTAACGTAGCAAGGAGTGAATGCAAATAAAAGATTATTAATGAGAACCAATTTTTTTTTGGATATTATACGGATTTATATTTGTTTAGCTCCAAACCTGCAAACGTTTGACCATTGCAGCTGAATTGCTCCAAGTACCATCGATCAAAATAAAGTGCAACACATCATCTTTGTTTTCCTGTGTGACATTAAAATACGAGCTTTTAGCATATAACTGAAAGAAGCTTCATGCATAGGTTGTATATTGAAATTGCTTTGGTATATAATATTATAACAAACTTGAGCCTGCAGTAATGAGGCATGCAAATTACCGGTTCTACTTGGATTTCCTGACTTGTTGAGCAGATAACAATATCCTTAACAGATTCAGTCACTGCATTCTTATTAGGATAAAGACACCAAACCCTGTTTCTACCTGTAAAACACCCTTGGTCGAATCAAAAGAACTTAATTTTGAGATTAAAAAAAAAATTCACATTTTTCTTGGAGAAACTGTGGTTTGGAAAAAAGCATAAAATAAGCATAAAACCTCAATTTGGAAATAACATCTCAAGAGTGAAGAGTGGGAAGAACACAAAATACCTGCATGATTCAATTCATTCCACATCATTTCTTCGTGCTCAGCTATGCCAAAGATACACAAGCTCGCAGCTTGAACACCAAAGACTTGCCATAATAACTTCCCAGTATTGTTCTGTCTTAGGAAATCCTGATAAAAGAGATGAAAATGCAATGCTCAACGATCTTATTTCAAGTTTTAGAAAGCATATCATAAAACTAAAATGAAAAAAAAAATCAGAACAAGCATGTGTGTTTCCTCCTCTGAAATGAAATAATAAATGCAAAATGAGCAACAAACAGACAGAAACTCAAACCTTCGGGTGCATGTACAACCAAATACGCAATTTATTCCACAAGGAGCATGTTTTCATTTTCGAACATACACAGTCTTCTTGGGGAAGCCAGCACTGCAATAAATTCAAACGACAACAAGTAGTTAAAAAATGGAAATTATAACCACACATGGAGAAGAGCTATTAAGTCCATCAGAGTAAGGAAGTCAGTCACTAACCAATTATATTTGTAGAAACAAAATGGTGTATGACAAAATTGACCGACTTTGTACCTTCTGACACAGATAGCCCCTACTCCCAAGTAGCCGGCATGCTATCTGTCGAGCTGAAAAGAATTGAAGTTTTTCTTCAGTAGTGTTTAGAGATGCATATTTTGCACGATGCTTCTTGTCTTCTGCAACCTTAAAACCTCCCTAGTAGCAAGCAGAGATGCCATTGTTAAGGAGGAGACACAATAAACCAGCCTCTGGATGATTGAGTTTCATTTATAACAATAGCATGCTTATACATATCTAAAATATTGAGATCAAGATAGACATAGTTGAAGAGTATGTACACAGATAAAAATGGCAAATGAATCTAAACACAGCTACTTTATCAGTGTATCTAACCAATTAACATCACGTTTATCCAACTTTCCTTTGACAATGATTGAAAGCAACAGGTTTATGCAAGTGTTTATTGGTTACGTACTGAAATAGCCGCTCTTACAAGTAAAACAAATTTTAAAAATGGCAAAGTCTGCATTCTCAAGCTTAGCATTGATGATCACATTGATTTTTTCCCATACATTTGATTGAAACAAAAAATGTTTCCAAGCAAATACAAACTATTACATGCAACGGTTAATTGGTTTGAAATACAAGAACTTTTCCCTAATTTTGGTTTTGCACATGTGACATGACTGGTTGCATACAATAAACTACTCCTGTCTTGTATGCAGAGGGTATGTTCACACTGGCGAATCAGCTTCAATTTCCTCAAAATATGGAGGAGGAAGCACAACTTAGGTGGTGAGACACTTTCCCTCCATCCCATAGGTCAGGGTGAAATTAGGATAAACTTACAAACAATGTAATGTCTATATTCAAGGACGTGCAAAACCAAAATTGTGGGCAAATGTTATGTTGTTGAAACAAATTAATCCATAGATAAACCACAAAGAACAATACAACACTCAATAATCACCATTCACCACAAACAGACAAACAAATAAACAAACATAAAAGGTAAAAATCAGACATAAAATTAATTCAATCACACAAACATCCAACTCCGCCCCACAAATTCCCAATCTTTCCGAAACCCCACAAACCAAAATCACAACATCATCCAATTGATTCAATTTCCACACAACTCCACCGCATTACACACAAGCTGTCGACAAAAACACTGCCTTTTCTCACCGTGAGGGCGCCGCGGTTGCCACCAAAGGTCATGGGCTTGTCAATGTCCTTCTCCAGAAGCTTCATATCATGAATAACTTGATCCACCATCGCCGGCAGCGGCGACACGGTGCCCCACCCCTGCCATTCTTCGAGGCTAATGGTTGCACCATCACTGTCTGCTGCTGTGAGAGTGTCCGCTGACATCGAAAATGGGGGTTTTGAGGTAAAGGGTTTGACCCCAATGTAAAAATGAGGAATCTTGTTGAAGCTATTGAATGCAGTCTTTGGGCTGAACAAGATTCCACGAGCAGAAATTAGCATCGTCAATTAATTTTATTTTAATAGGGTTAATTTTTTTTAGGTGTGAAGTGTCGAAAGAAACAACATTGCACTAGCACTATTTTATTTTAAAGCAACAAAATGGGCCAAGGCCCATATTTAAACATATTTTAGTTTGATCAAAAACCGTGGACAACATTGCCTTGCATGCCTTGGGGGCATGGAGAATAGAAGAAAAAAATCGTGTGAAACCAACTTGAACAAAATTAATAGAACAAAGAAGAAAATAAAACTAAATATATACTCTTAGTTTTATTTCTAATCAATGAATTTTGGGATATAATCCATATTAGGCCCATAAAAGTTTGAGATTACATGGTGGCCCATTTATGGTGCTTGTTGTTGGATCAGTAAGGCCCAGAACACATTTAATGTTTACACATCGAAATTTTGTCCTAGTGTATAGTGCAGAGAAAAGTTTCGACTTCTTTAGTTTACATTAGTCTTGGATATTGCTCGAATCTAAAGGCTACGAATATTAATTATGAAAATAATGTCATTATGGGATTTTATCTATTGAGATCAAGGACTCAATCGTAAGACTGGTAATTGTTAGCAATGTATAAACAAACAAAAAAAGCGAAAGCAAAAGACAAAGACAAAGACAAAGACAAGACAAAAATAAATACACTCCCGCAAATCACTACGCCAATCGAATCCAAACCCAAAAGGTCCAAAAATAACACATAGATATACGAAGATTCATCTTATGCAAAAGCATGCAAGCAAATAGAATAACATATCACCTCAGTAGCACTCGATAAGATTTCAAGTCTTTTCCTTTTCACTTGACTTTAAGCAAATTCTCGTAAACTTGATGCTAAGAGAAAGGAAAATTAGGACCCTCTATCCTTTAATCCACAACCCATCACTCCACATAATTGGGTTTTTTTAATTAACTTTTCAATTTAGTTTCATTTTCTAGAAAGCGGTTATTTTTCTTAGCTACCAAACAGACATCACCACATAAAATATGAATGTCCAAATTTTTTGGTCAAATCTAAAAAATGAAGCCCCAATAACCCATGTAGCATAAGGAAAGGTTCCAACAATTGTAACACTAATACCACAAGGAACAAGTTGATGGAATAATAACACCTAAAGATAATATGTTCAATACTTTTCATTTCCTCTACACAAATATTGCTAAGATCATCCTCAATCTCGAAAACTTTAAATTTGTAGTCTTTCTTTTGTATTTAGTCTTCCTCATAAAATAAATTAGACCAAAGACTCGTGTGATTGCCATGTTAGAATAATGTCAAAAACTCAAAATAATGTCAATATTGGTAACCGTGTGAAATACTCATTGGTCATTTCGCTGAATTCAACATTTGTTCGAATTTTTAATTAGTTTTCTTAATTAGGTTAGATCCGGTGCCATGTATTGCCAAATTAAATAATTACTCCATATAATATAAATATGATGGTCATCAATTGTTAACTTATCACTTAATTGCTAACTACAACTAATTTAAGGTCATATGATTTTAGAAAACGTGTGGTCTATAATTTGCCATGTGTAATTTTCGTTTTTATTAATAAAATAAAAAAAGATAAAAAAAACGCCAAATTAGGGTTTTAGATGAAAATGTCAATATAGTGTTTCGGAAATATCAACACAATGCATTGAGAATGTCAACATAATGCTTTAAGAATGTTAACCCATTGCTTATATTGACATTCTACATGTATTATATTGACATATTTTATATAGTATGTTGACATTTCTGCTTTACGAAAAAATTGAAAAAAATTCAATTTTTTTTCAAATTTTGACGTCGGAACATATGCATGTATGATATCGTTGGAATCCTTATAAAATTATCTTTAATTTCTTATATGAATTTAACGTTTTGGGATTTCTTTTAAAAGTTAGTTATAACTAAACATGTAGTTGATTGACATTAATACCCATATTGATATTTTATGGAATCAATCCTATGGCTTTATTGACATTTTTTGTTGATCGTATTGACATTTCGTGGTTGATGATCTAGAGACCCTTAATTTGAATATTTAATGGCTATTATTTAGTTGTAGTTAACAATTAGGTATTGAGTTAACAATATAACACTCCCCTATGATAGATAATAAAAATAATAATATAAGTTTGTGATATTTATGAAATTTTAACAAGTTGCAAATTAAATCAGCGAATTTATTATCCTCATATTAAATATATTTGGGTCCTTGTCAAATTATACTTTTATAAGTAGAGAATCTATTGCAAATGGCGTTACAGTCTTACAGACACACATATGATACATATAAAAATATTTTTCCTCATCGCAATTTTTTTTTCATATTTGTAACCTTATCGAAAAATCTATCTCCGACTCCATAGATATTCATATTTTATCATCTTTGGCTGCTTGCTCACCTTATCTTTTGGTTCCTCTTCACCTTCTCCATTAATTTTCATTTACGAACAATAATTATATTATTTAATATATACATATAAGTTCATATCGTCAATGAATGTGTAAATAATTATGTATAATAACTGCAGACCAATCATTAACTGCATGTTACAATAAAAAATGTATATTTGGCCGATTGTAGATTGAATTTCTTGTCGCTGACACAATGACCAAAAAAAGTTTGAAAGTTCAATAATAGAGACATATTTTGTAATTTAATTCATACTATATACTATCTCTGAAACAAAGCATAGATTTTGATTCAATTTGACTCGATTTTGAAAACCTGTCAAACTTCAAGTTAATAAAATTATATACTACTACTTTGAATTAAAGTTTATATATTATTTGATAATTTGATAAGCTGGTTGCTTTTTTTTTAAGATTCTTCTACTATAAAAATATGATAACAAATTATATTGGTGGAGAATAATAGTAATAATTTAACTAACATATACTCCATATAAGCAAAGAACATGCTATATCCAAAATTCTTCGAAATTATGATACTAATATTTATTCATTCGGGGATATATATATATATATATATATATATATATATATATATAGAGAGAGAGAGAGAGAGAGAGAGAGAGAGAGAGAGAGAGAGAGAGAGAGAGAGAGAGAGAGAGAGAGAGAGAGAGAGAGAGAGAGAGAGAGAGAGAGAGAGAGAGAGAGAGAGAGAGAGAGAGAGAGAGAGAGAGAGAGAGAGAGAGAGAGAGAGAGAGAGAGAGAGAGAGAGAGAGAGAGAGAGAGAGAGAGAGAGAGAGAGAGAGAGAGAGAGAGAGAGAGAGAGAGAGAGAGAGAGAGAGAGAGAGAGAGAGAGAGAGAGAGAGAGAGAGAGAGAGAGAGAGAGAGAGAGAGAGAGAGAGAGAGAGAGAGAGAGAGAGAGAGAGAGAGAGAGAGAGAGAGAGAGAGAGAGAGAGAGAGAGAGAGAGAGAGAGAGAGAGAGAGAGAGAGAGAGAGAGAGAGAGAGAGAGAGAGAGAGAGAGAGAGAGAGAGAGAGAGAGAGAGAGAGAGAGAGAGAGAGGGAGAGAGAGAGAGAGAGAGAGAGAGAGAGAGAGAGGGAGGAGAGAGAGGGAGAGAGGGAGGGAGAGAGAGAGAGAGAGAGAGAGAGAGAGAGATCTAACTAATTTTAAGTATATAACTAGAGAACAATTCTCAGCCACACAAATAAAGACAACAAATATTATTTTAATGATGTAAAATATGCCAAGGGTATTTTTGGAATCACATTATGAAATTCATATGAGGCGTGTGTTCCATATCATATTCATTCCATTCCAAATCAGATCTGGAACCAAAATCTCATGATCGATTTCCTTCCAAATTAGATTCATTCAAATTCTGTTTTTCCATTCAATTCATCCAACGTGATTCTTATCCAATTCACATTATTCGTTCTTAATTCATCTCGACGCGAATTTTGTCCAATTCATTGCGATACCTCTCCAATTCATTGCAGTTCATCGTGATTCCATTCTTCTCCAATTCATCAATCACGCAAAAGAGAAATCAATGGATTCAATTCTGATGCGGGGACGAAGATTATTTCGATTCATCATCGTCGGGAGAGGAAGCTAAGACTTCTAAAGGTAATTATCATACTTTGGAGTGAAGTATTTATCGCTTCCAGTAAGTATATGATGCATGTCTTATAGTGTTTTGTGTTTTCATTCCAGTGAAGTATATTGAGGATAGTGAAGTATTTTACATTTACAGTGAATCAAATTACAGTTATAGTGAAGTATATGATGCATGTCTTATAGTGTTTTGTGTTTTTCACTCCAGTGAAGTATAGTGATGATATAGTGAACTATATCGTGCTTACAGTGAAGTATTTCACCTTTACAGTGAATCAAATTATGGTTATAGTGAAGTATATGATGCATGCCTTATAGTGTTTTGTTTTTACATTACAGTGAAGTATATTGAGGATATAGTGAACTATATTGAGCATATAGTGATGTATATGTAACGAACAGTGAAGTATAAATTGTTTTTTAATTCAACAATGATTTATTGCTAACAGTGATGTGAATATTTCATGTAGTGAAGTATATGTAACTAATAGTGAAATATAACGTTGTTTTGTTTATACAACAATGATTTACGTGCCAAAATGTCCCAAAGATTTGAAGTCAAGAATTGGACAGAGTTTATCACTCTTGATCGTGCATTGGACTTCTATAACAATCACGCTCGACATGTTGGGTTTGATACCCGTAAAAAGGGATAAAAAAAAGGTAAAAAAGAAGACAAAAACAGATGCATTGAGGTTATCAATGAAACCAGGTCGAAAATGTGGAAACTGCCAAGAGATTGGACATCATGATTTGAAGAACTGCAGAAAGGTGAAAGAGAAGACAAAACAGAGGCGCTGAGAATTTGGCCAGAAATAGTTCACTTTGTAGCAGCATATTTAGTGCACTAATGACTCGTTTTTAGTTCACTTTTGAGTGATTTTTATCTTGTTGCGAACTTGTTTATTGTGTTCTACTCAAGTGCGAATAAGTTCACTTTTACATGTGTTTATTTCACTGCTTACAAATCTTTAGTTCACTTATTAGATATTTTGGTTCACTTTACAGTGAAGTTGAAATACTATATGGTCTTTTATACTAATGTTTGATAATTCAGTGAAGAATATTAGTCATAATGAACTATTTTTTTCATTTTAGTGAAGTATATTGAACATATAGTGAAGTATATTGTGCATATAGTGAACTATTATATGCTTATAGTGAAGTATAATAACTTTACAGTGAATTACAGTGAAGTAAATATGTTCTATAGTGAAGCAAATATGCTCTGCAGTGAAGTAAATAGTCTAACATAATATTGAATTTAATTGAAACGGATGAGCTTTATATTGAACTAAATGGCACATATTATGAACCATATCAGTTTAATACAAATGATCATGAATGCTTGAAGTTTGCAATCATTTTTCCACATCTATCTCCATGTTGTTGCTGCATTCTTGATAATGTTTTGATGTTGTCGCCAAGTTATTCAATGACTAATGGTTTGTTTCAGACAACATTAATGCGCTGCAGTTCTTTGCTCTTAGTCTTTGGAGTATTCCCCTGCTGCTTCAATACATTTCCAATTTTGTTCCCGCTCACCGTAGTAACAATCATCATATACTTCACTCCAAGGTCTATAACTTCACTGAAATCAGAAAACACATAACACTATAAGACATACATCGTATACTTCACTCAAAGCATAAACTGAATCACTGCAAAGGTAAAACACTTCACTCTTAACATTTATTAGTTCACTTTAAGCTCTCTATACACTCTAACTATGGAATACTTCACTCTATGCACGTTTTACTTCACTGAGATGAAAAAACAGTGGGGATCACAAACACTTCACTCTGAGCATGAAATACTTCACTCTATGCACGTTTTACTTCACTAAGATGAAAAAAATAATGCACTGTAAGCAAGTATCACAAACACTTTACTCTAAGCATGGAATACTTCACTCTATGCACATTTTACTTCACTGAGATGAAAAAATAGTGCACTATAAGCAAGGATCATAAACACTTCACTCTAAGCATGAAATACTTCACTCTAAGCATGTTTTACTTCACTGAAATGGAAAAACAAAACACTTTAAGCATGGATGACAAACACTTCACTCTAACACTTTAATACTTCACTCTAAGCATGTTTTACTTCACTGAAATGGAAAAACAAAACACTTTAAGCATGGATGACAAACACTTCACTCTAACACTAGAATACTTCATTCTAAGCTTGTTTTACTTCACTGAAATGGAAAAACAAAGCACTTTAAGCATGGATGACAAACACTTCACTCTAATACTGGAATAATTCACTTTAATCATGTTTTACTTCATTGAAATGGAAAAAACAAAGCACTATAAGCATGGATGACAAACACTTCACTCTAACACTAGAATACTTCACTCTAAGCTTGTTTTACTTCACTGAAATGGAAAAATAAAACACTATAAGCATGGATGACAAACACTTCACTCTAACACAAGAATACTTCACTCTAAGCATGGTTTACTTCACTCCAATAAAAAAACAGAGCACAATAAGCGTAGATCACAAACACTTCACTCTAATCATGTAATACTTCACTCTAATCATGGAATACTTCACTAAATGAAAAACAGAGCAGGTAGGAGTTACTCACGATTGGAGTCTTTGGTTGCACTTTTTTTCTATCGATCAAAACCTACATAAAAAAAGAGAAGTAGTTAACTGTAGTAATTAACTGTAAGCAGATGTTCTTATGTTCAATTTGGATTGCATAATAAACTATTGCAGATCTCACTTATTAAAAACTTCCGATGTTTGAATTTGCAGAATTGTTAAAACTAATTAACTGTTGATTTTAACACTAATTAAATGTTCAAATCTAAATCCGTTGAAGAAATGTTAATAAAAAATGAGTTTGACGACGAAATGAGAGAAATCGGAATGAGAAATCTAAATCAGTTGAACAAACCTGTAGAACAACTTACATAAATTTGAAAAATCTTTCTGAGTTGAATCCATTGTTCGACGACGGATGGAGGCGAATGAATGTTGACAACGACGGGAAGACGAGGGCGATTGCAGCGACAGGAAGGCGGCAACGACGAAATTTCGAGAATAGGAGAAGGAGAAGACGGGAAGAGGAGTGATGGCAGAGAGATTGAATTCCGTAAATGAGAAATTAATTCAAATGTTAACCCTAATTTTATTTGTGAAATGTCCATTATATCCGCGCCTTGTTATAATGAAGTAAATCTGTGGTAGAGTGAACTGATTTCTCCTTCAAATTCGAAAATCACATGTTTTAATACTAGCCCTTGATTTTCTTGATCTTGTGGCTGTGATTTATTCTCTAGTTATGTACTTAATGGACACTTGCCATATATCACTACTCTATATATATATATATATATATATATATATATATATAGGGGAGCACTAGGGTGCCCCCTTATTTAGATTGCTAATATACATCTTATTTTAACCCTTGGATCATATTATAAATGGCTCTGATTGATTTCCAGAAGCAGAGGACGGATTGCATTTTCGGGTTGTAAATATTGCTTGTCAGGGGTAGTTTTGTCACTGCGCATCAATTAAATTTAGAGAAGATTTGAATATCCTTTAATTTAGCGCGGAAACGGTTTGTGACTCTCTCTCTCCCTACTCCCACCATTACTCTCCCCACCAACGCAAATCACATCCAAATCCATAGCAGATTTCATCTGTGGAAACCCTAGGCGGCGATTTCATCAGTGGAAAACCCTAGACAGACGGCGAGTTCATCCTAGTATTTTGGCGCTTTCACGACTATAGGTGAGTTGTGTTGAAGGTCAGTTTTCTGCGACTGGAGTAGTTTTTTTAGGCATCCCGATTTTGTAGTTGTTTTGAAGGAATTTCTCAATTTCTCATAGAGATAATTTCATTTTTTTATGGAGATACTTGCTTGTTTTGTGTTCGATTTTTGTTTTATTCTGGAGAGTTTCTAGCCTAATTTTCTACTCGATTGTTGAAGTTTGTCTTGAGAAGCATTCACGCTCATTTTAATCAACTTGTTGAACTTGTTGAGTCGTGTTTTGGTAAGGATTTCTGATTGACTTTAATTGATTATTCATGAGGTTACGCAGTGTATGTTTTAATTAGATTCTCATATGATTTTTGCACTAAATGGAATTAGATTCATGGAATTGATGATATTTTAGTAGATTCCAATATAGTTTGTGATTTTATGATTCTTCTATTTGCATTTTAGGTAATGATAGTATTGCTTGTTAAGTAAATGGTTTTTGTAGTGTATGTTTTATTTAGAATCTGATATGGTATGAGTTTCTAGTTTTGATTCTTCCTCAAAACTATTAAATTATTAATAGTGCTATAGAATGCATTTTTTGTTTCGCTTAATTGCTTGTGTTTGAATTAGTTTCTGCAGTGTATTATTATTGTCTCGTATGAGGTTCCGAGACTGATTAATGTGTAAGGGGTTTCATCTATGTGCTACTATTATTGTTGTGTGAAATCTGAAATTGATTAATGTTAATATGTAACTAGATATAATGTTCACAAGTTTGTGCAGCAAATTGAATTTTGTGATTGAATTACTTTGTTATTAATAGACAGAAATGCAATTTTGTGATTGAATTACTCTGTAATTAATAGACAGAAATGCTGTAGATGAAATTTTGTGATTGAAGTAATGCACGACGATTTGCTTGATTCAATCTTGCCTGTGCAATTTATGTAGTTATTGATTTGTCTCTAATGAGTGGACTAGTGTTTTTCCTTTAATGATATGTAGTTGTAATGGGAAGCAAAAGGAAGGCAACTAGAGATCTAGAGGAGGTTAATAAAGATCGAACTGGATCTGATAGCGAAGAAACATCTGAGGGTTATGGTGAAGAAGGTATCTGCATAATAGACGATTTCTGTTTTCTCTTTTTAAATTTGCAAGATCTGCATTTCGAAAGTGCATGTTATTCCTATATGAATTGCATTTCTTTGCTGTTGCTTCATATTGTGTAATTTGTTTATCATTCATACAAGAAGGAGCTATATTGCATATTATGCATAATAAAATTGCATGTCTGACAACTTGATGTTGCATATGTAGTTTGTCAAAATAATATTTGCAACTTATATATAATGAAGCTGCATGTTTTCCTGATATGTAGTGCACTTCTGTTCTGGCACTATATATTATGAAATTTGGTTGCCATTTGTATAGGAGGTTGCTATATTGCATACTAATGATAATTAAATTGCATGTTTGTCAGTTGGAGGTGTACATCCTTTATTATTGCGTTTTACTTAACTTCAATTTGCATTTGTTATTTTTTAACGAACATTGATGATGTTTATATCAGGCGTATTGTCCGAAATTGGAGAGAGAGATACTATGCTTTTTAGAGGACATCCCAAATCTATGTACAAGATTGTAAGGGCATTAAATGCCAAGCAAAAGAAGGCCGTTGTTGAGATGGGGTTCAGTGCCTTCTTAATTTTAACCTGAATTACCTTCCTGGAAAACTGTGTTACTGGCTGGCAACCAATTTCAAGCCCCTACCTAGTAAGCTACCAACGTTTGAGGGGAGTGGAGTACATGTTGATGAAAATGACGTGCATCTTACTTGAGGGGGGAGTAATGGTTGAATCAACATAATCCAACTTGGAGCTAGCATTTCTTTGTGCAGCCAATGCATGATCAAAACTCATTATGAATTCAACGAGATTCGAACGGGGCCTTGTGAAAGTTTTGTAGAAACTGTTCTCACTCTCAGAAACAGATGTAGTCCGAATCAACGAGCCCATTGGAAAATCTCTGAAATATGCAGGGACCCACATCTTCCGATTCTCGAACATATTGATAAACCAGTCTACATCAACCAGCCCATAACGTTCCATTATCCCCATCCAAGTCTCTTCAAATTCAACAGGCTCGATTAACTCAGACCAGACACAAGCCCTGATCTCTTTCTTAAGATCTTCATTTTCAAGTGTTTTCTTTGGAACTTTGTCCGTGAGCTTTAGCATGATATGCCACATGCACCATCTATGCTTCGTATCAACCAACACGGTCCGAATTGCTGCTCTCATACCTCGATCTTGATCCGTCACAATCATCTTTGGTGCTGGACCCATAGCTTCAACAAAATTTTTGAACAACCATGAATATGATTCAGTACTCTCATCGGATAGCAAAGCAGCTGCAAACGTGACTGGTTTCCCATGGTTATCCTTACCGGTGAAAGGAGAAAAGATCATGCAATACCTGGATCCAAAATAAAAAATGCAAACAAGTATCAAGAAACATGCGATAACCAATGCACAAAACTGCAATCTGACTGTTGTAAAATTGTTATAAAGCAATATCTAAGAAGCCAATGTGTAGTATGGGAATTATAAACTGTAAGAAATTAAAAAAGGAATGAACATTTTAAAGCAGAAACAATGCAACTTCTGTTCATGTACAATGCAATAACTATGGTATAAAATAACAAAAGATTACCTATTAGTATTGTATGTGGAGTCGAACGAGACAACATCACCGTACATGTGATAGTTTCGTTTAGATTCTGCATCACACCAGAAAAGTGATTTTAACTCGTTTTCAGAACCTAGCTGATATTGATAACTGAACCCCTCACACGCCTCCTTCCTCCTACGCATTTCATCTAGCAACATCTGTGCATCAGAACCTTCCACATATGATTTGAGACCATGAACATAATTCCTAAGCTCTGTTAATGTGATTCCAACAGTGTCATAACCTCCCAAAAACTCATTGAGAAATTTGAAGGTCATTGTGGGACTGATATTAGCTTTCGTGCAATCCCATATGAATTTCCTATGCACCTCGTCCAGTTTACGATTTAAATGCATCCATCGTCGAAGAGGAAGCTCAATCAGACTGTGGTTGTGTACATCCACAAACTCATGCACAACATACCCAACAAAACTACCCTCAAAAACGTACTTGAGAGACACTCTAGCCTTGCAACCGCACCTCTTAGATGTACGTCTACGCTTGGTAATGAATCCTTCACGAGCGTGAATCTGATCTATTTCAATTCCCTTCTTCACCCCTTGCCTATTGCACACTAGATATTGCCAAGTAACCAACTCACGTGAAGCTTTGTTTCCATGTTTTCGTGTGTCAAAACCTGTTGCGCGTGCATACGCATCATAGAATGAAATGCCTTCATCTAAGGTATTGAAGTTCTTACCAACAATGGGTATAAGTTCAGCGGAACATAGTGGCACACATGAAACTGATTCAAACAAAAAAAGCAAAGCCTAAGCATGTGACAAATATTAAGCTGAAATGCAATATATAATTCACAAAATTGCAATATGTATTTATAAAAAATGCAATCTGGTACTGTTAATTGGTAACACATAATATAATGTGGCAATACAAATACATTGAATAAATGGTGAAAAATGCACGGAAAAGCAAAGCAAATTAAGAATTGTACACCTTATAGTCCTGCATCCGGATAATTATAAACGAGTTATTTCCAATTTCAGAGACTAAATCAGCAACATCAATAAAAGTGCAGCTACATCTCACCATCATGATAGACTAATTGAAATTCAAATGGAAAACAACATCAATACCAATACATGATCGACAACAGGAGAAAAATTGGATGCTCAATACTCAATAGAAAACAAATTCATCATTGACTAATTGAAATCAAACACTACCGATTGCATTCTTAAAAGAGAAAATCAGCAACTCAACATTAAAGGGGAAGTAATATGTCACCTTCTGGGAAATTACTCCACTCCAAATCAGGATTTACATTCTCCATTGAAATATGATGTCAAACACTCCAAAATCGGCAGAATTTGGGAAGGAGAAGACAACGCTGGGACTGGAAGATTTCATGAAATCGGACGTCATATTAGCTTGAAATAGAATAGGAATTTAGCATGATCTCAGCAATGGAGTAACCGCTGCAATTCATACTCCCCAATTTGCCCTTTCACGCTATTTTTACTTTTATTTTCTTCAATCCCAGCTGCCATGTGGCAGAATAGGATCCATCAGATTCTCATATCTAATGGTTGATAATAGAAGTACATTGTAACTTAATATTTAGTTAGCATATTAGCACTCCCATATATATATATATATATATATATATATATATATATATATATATATATATATATATATATATATATTAGTTAAACATCATTGTATGCAGTAGTTACAAACTTTTTGTGAGAATAGTTGGCTGCTCAATTTTTGCCATGTACTACATTCTAGTTATATGTTATAATAAACATGTTAAATTATAAATTCTTTCTTAAACAAATTGGCAACATTGTTATACAATCACATCACTGGATGGATTTTAGCCATACGACATATGGTAATTGCCGATATATATTAGTATCTAATTACAATTTGTTTCATTATAAATGCGTGACGTATAATTATTAGACAAGGTAAAAGATTGAAGGAATAGATAGTTTACCTATAATCAGCATATAAGTAAATGAATTAATGTGCTAACCAACATCACTTTACACGCAAATGCATACATACATATAAATACAAATAACATTACGTAATAACTGTAATAATCAAAGCACACGATATATAAATTAACTTAGATGAGACTATAATTAACAATAACAACAAAAAATAATGATAATAGCAAATTCAATTGGGTGGCGGCCAAGTTAGTTTATTTCAAGTTTGGCATGATTACGTAATTATTCTCGCGAAAAGCAACTTTATTTTCTGTTAATATTTCTAACTAGAGTAGCATCAGAATCAGGAAAAATACAACTAATTATGTGGGTGGATCAAGCAAGTTGAGCCTTAAATATTCAAAATTAATTTTCTAATTAAAGAGATAAGTATAGTTACAACAATTTGTACAACTAGTTGGTTGTTAGAGGATAACATAAGTATGTATTAGTAGGAGAACTATTTTAAATGTAGCTGTTATTTTTCTTGCCAATTTTGACACCTTAATTGGAATTATCGCAAGTTAACGGCAAATTACCAGCGTAAACCTAAACCTAGATGGACCCTCCAATTTCGAAGCTTCTTGCTCCCAATCGCCGCCATCGCCTTCACCACCTCCACCCACTCCGCCACCGCCAGCAATCATTCAACTTGATGACGGCGATTCCAATTTATGAGTAATTTGGTTATCAAATCTATATTTATTCAAACATAAAACTTACATGCGCGTATAGTGCGTGCCACCTATTGTGTCATTTTTCATTGCCATAATAAGTATTGTAATAGTCATATAAATATTACTAGTTGGGATCACTTACTACTTTCCTACACCATCCCCTATTCTACCCTCACAAACATAAATAATGGACCCATCATCATGTTTAACACTTGGAATCACCTACTCCATTCCATATTCCACCCCTCACAAACATAAGTGAATGGCGCACCATCATATTCATATTTTACTACTCCCTTCTATCTTCACCCCTGAAAATTTGTCACATATTTTCATTTTTATCTGTTCCAAAAAAATTGTCACCTTTCATTTTACTCTCTCAGTTCCATGTTAATAGTGTCATTTTTCTATTTTGAGAAGTTCCAAATTAATTGAGTCATTTCTATTTTTAACAAAAGTAATTTTCTCTTTACTTTATTCTCTCTTCATCTCTTTTACTTTTTCACCATCCATTTAACACACTATTCTTAAACTCAGTACTGAAAAGAAATGTCTCTATTAACAAGGAACGAAGGAAGTACTATATTTGGTAGAAGAACCCACATTCCACTAGCTTATTCTCACTCGCATTTTATTACAAAACTAGTACTCCCTCCGTCCCAAGGTATTAGACCAACTTTCCTTTTTGGGATGTCCCAACATATTAGACCACCTCCAACCATACACCAAATCCCATTTTTGGTGTAAAAATGTGCTCCAACCATACTCCATACTCATACCCATTTTTGGGTTTTTTAATCAAACAACACCAAATTTGAAGTGAACACCAAAATTGAGTATCTACTGCAAAAAAGTTTTAAATATTGCATAATAGTCCTTATTATTATTTTGATAGTTGAATCAGCCGGCGGCCAATTTGTATACTGTCAATTTGTGTACTAGTACAGTAGTACTTGATAATTGATTCAAACTATCAGCCACATAATTTAGACACAATTTGTTCATGGAATTTACATATATTTTTCTAATCAAAATAATTAAATAGAAATTAGCAAGCTGACTATATTATAATAAATTATGTTTTTTTACAAATAATAACTAAATAGGAATAAATATTGCAGAAAAAATCTTGTTATTATTTCAAGAGTATATGACCTGATATGACACAATAAGAAATAAAAGTGCTTATCTGGAACTTCAAAATGCGCTAGTTGATCATTTGTGGGAACAATACACAAATTTCGAGTCTTGAATTTTAGCTATTTTTTATGTTTATCGTGATATGTTTTATGTAATTGCGATATATTTAAATGAGTTTCAATTTATATTTTGAATTTTATTATTGCAAGTTTAGTGTATTTAATTTTAAAAGTAGTGTAATTTTTTAATATAAAATATATTTAATACATAAATATATTAATAAAAAAAATTTGTATAATTATTTAAGTTACATAAATTATTGATAAAATATTATGGGATTAATATGTAATTTAAGTAAATATGTAGGTATAATTGAAAAGGTATAAAAAGAATATAAATATGGAATATTCTTTTGGGTTTGAGTTTGGAGTAAATGATTGGAGTAAAATTACTTTTTGGTGTGACCCAAACTCAAAAATGGGTTTGAGTTTGGTGTAAATGGTTGGAGATGGCCTTAGACTCATTTCTTTTTTAGCAAAAAATATCTTATTTTACTTTCCACCTACTTTTTTCTCTCTTCTCTCCCCTACTTTTTCCCTCTCTCATACTTTACTCTCTCCACTTTAATTATTTAAATATCAATTCCTTAAATTATGTGCCCAAAAGAAGTGAGTCTAATACTCCGGGACGGAGGGAGTAATATATAAAAGTAGGACACATATTCCACTAATTTTTTTTTAACGCACTTTCTATTACATTTCTTAAAACCCGTGCTGAGTCAAATGATGACGAATTATTAGGGATGGTGGGAGTATGATACTCCTTCCGTCCACGAAAAATAGGACCATTGTGAATGACACGGATTTTAATGTGGAATTGGTAAAGTAAGATAGAAGGAAAAAAAATAGAGAAGTAGTGTTAGTAGGATGTGGAGTCTATATTATTAGTAAGAGAGAAGGAAAAAAAGTAAGAGAGAAGTTGAAAACTTTTCCTTTTTAAATATGCTCTATTATTCATGGACAATCAAATATGACAAATGTAATCGTGGACATAGGGAGTACTTTGATATGTCCCGTAGGTATTTATTTATTTGTGACTAATGTGACACAATAGTTTGGCTTACTTGACACCTTCTCTTACTGAATGTAACCATACGAGAGCGATTCATATTAGCAAAAGGTGATTTAAAGCACCCATATTGAGAGCAAATTAACATAAACTACTATAACCAATCATATTACCAACAGGTTATTTAAAAGCACTTTAAACGGCTTGATTATTTTTATATCATGAATTCATATAATTCATGTAATATGATAATATTAAAAATGTTACTAATATAAAATGAAGGATATCCAATCGTAGCACATGACTCAAGTGTTCCACCACAATTCCCAATCAAATCAATAAAAATCAGTTTTGGAATACATCCCTCTAGTTATTAATTATTATGAACTTCCAAGCTCTTTCCGTATATCAATCGAGGAATTTAAAAATGGAGAAGAAATTAGAGAGCCACAAGCCCTTTTTTTTGTAAGATTGGGACATTAAACTAGAATATATTTCTCAATCACTCATTCCATAACTCAAAAGAAAAATTGTGCGATGGGAATCAAAATTAGATCGCCTACTTCTAGAAAAAAGGGCAGTGGGGACTTCTATAGAATGCCATTTTCAAATAAAATAGGACCACTAATAATCTCTTAATGATTGATTCTTATAGTCTCACAAAATTAGTTACTATTGTGGACAAATTTGTTGGACAAATTTGTTCTTCTAGATGCACGTAGCTAATCGGACATCCAATTTAGGGGCCACAAATAATGTTTCAATTTCTATAATAAATGCGACAAAGGAAAGATCATATACTATTGCAAGTGGAATATCTCATCAAGCATCACCGACCCTACCGCGGCATGGTATTAAGTTGCAAAAAATAACACATATTGATAAATCAAAATAGCATATGACCAATGCGTGCGAATTAATCAGTGTTATACCACACTCCAGCATTATCAATCAATCGGTCATGATAGATAAGGATCGAATATTATTATAAATAGATGATCACAGTGCTCGAGTTATGCTAGATTCGAATTCCAAATCTATTTATGATAGAAAACGTCCTACCAACTGAGTAGCTAAAATTAAATTGAGAATACAAGTGTTTATAGTATATAATGCTCATATATATAAACTATAATACGTACAAATCATAATATTGAAAATACATTTAGCTCAAAATAGGAGCAAACATAGCATCATACAACAAAAAAAGAAGAAACATACTCTGCTCAATGATTTATCAGTTTGCACCATATGCCATCGCAGCCTAGGAGAGCTGCTACCGGCTGTATAGTAAGAATTCGGATACGTATACAATGTCGTCTCCGAGTTCCCGAATATTCTCGAATACACCATCTCCCCGAACACCCCGATCATGGGGTCGGCCAAGTGTGGCGCGCTGCTTCCATGTCCGAGGACCGGGGACGAGGGGTAGCTTCCGTAATCTCGTCGAGGGGATGGCGGGGCACCGTAGCCTCTACGGTGGAGTTGCTCGAACGGGTACGGCGTGTAGTTGCTCGTCGCGTTTGGTATGATGAGGTTGGTCAGGCATCGGGGGCTCGGAGGCCTTTGTGGTATGAGACGGGATGGCTCGTCCTTGGAGGCGTCCGTGCTCTGGCCGCGGCCGTAGAGGGGTATCAAGGTCTTTTCCGTGACCTTGCTCTTGCAAACCGGGCATTGGGGGCTTTGGTGGTCGGGATTCTCGGGGGAGGCGTGTTGGGAACTGATCCACCGGTATATGCACGGCCAGCAGTAGAGATGGCCACACAATGTGACCACGGGGTCCTGCACGAGCTCTAGGCAGATGTTGCACTCGAAGCCAGCAGACGGATTGGTGTTGGGCTCGTCAAGCGTTGAGGTCAAGGATTTAAGGTTTTGGCACGAAGTCCTTGCTGGTCCTCGGAGATAACGCTCCATTTAGACGTCTGCATAGATGGACGAAAACATGGAATTGAGTATTTGAAGGATAACACGGTTACACGAACTCAAAATCGTTCAACATAAAGCACAAAAACAACATATGACTCGTCCCGACCAACCCTACCCACGGCCCTTACATGATGCCGGAAATAGTTAAAAGACCAACGCTACTCAAAATTGGACTAAATAATGTCATACATCGACTATCTAACTCGGCCTAAGGAGGCTGGAGAGCCTTTTACACGCTTTCTCGTTGCGTCTACAAGTAGAGGCACATTGCAGTCCTAACAAACCGGGCGTAATCACAAGCCGAGAGCCACGGATGTGACACACAACAACTAGTTTTCCATCAACTGCAAAATATACATACCACAAGCCACCTACAATCTAAATGTGATATCACAATCTATACCACAAAAAAATGAAAGTAGAATTAGTTAGAATATGACACACGACAATCAAGTGGCCCATGATGTTGAAACCACAACTGGTTCAAGCAACTAAGAATTTCTCAAATACTTATTTTCAAAGTTTATTAATTTTGATATCAATGAGCATCATTAAAGAAGATTTTTCATCAAAAAGACCATCTTCAAACGAATTAATAATATTAGGTGGGATGTTGTTGGAAACACTAATTCCATCATCAATAATTTGGATCCCAACCACTCACCTAACTTCCTTTGAACATTAAGTGAAGAACAAGAAAAGCAAGATTCTCATAGTTTCTTGTTCATATCAAAAATAGTACAATCATGTGCAGAACAAACAAATCCCACATATCAATTTGGAGAAAACAAGGTTTGCTATAGCCTTTAAGGGAGATGCAACCAACCAATGAGAATCCAACATAGTGCCACATCTTTGCTCAATTGAAAAAACAACTGCATATTAATGCTATGAAACCATACATACACTCTTTTCACCAGACAAGGTAAGCTGATATTTTCAAATTTCTTGTGAGCAGAAAGAATTCTGAATCAAGATTCAACCTTTTCAAAACAGAGATTACAAGAATCCTCAAAGATGTTGAGAATCAAGCAAATCCACAAACATGACAAAAAGCTCAAGAGCATCAATTCATTTATGTCACCATTTTTGAAATCCAAAACCTTAATAGTATAAAATTCTGAAATGTGATCTGTGGTCTGAAAACAAGACGCTGCAGCCAAATCCCAGAAAGAAACAATAGAGATGTATCACACTTCCCAAGAAAGGAAAAAGTTTCAACCTTTATCCCCAAAAAAAATAAAAAATGCCAGCCAGAGCAAGAGATTTTAGAAAGAGAGAGGCCCTTCAGCAGAAGAGACTAAAAAGGACAAAACTAAAACATTTTACATCGAAAAACAGCACTCTAAAGAGACCCACATGCAATAAACGCAAGAAGCATCAGACAAAAAACGCACAAGCACACAAACTGAGTGAAGAACAACACGGGATATATACCGAAATGTGGAAAAGGGCCTTCTGAAAAAGCTCCAAAATTCCGATTCCAACCAATCTCTCGAATACAAGGCAACAAAATCGCAGTCTTTTCAAGTTAAAGTTGAGTGAGAGGAGAAAAGCTTTTGTTCTTCATTTATACGCTGATTTTAATGGGGTTTTAAAGTATTTGGTTGGGACTTATGACTACTTTTGAGTGCGTGGATACTTATCTTGAACGCTAATATATACTCAAAATTAGTAAAGGTCATTTAGGCCAGCAATAAGTCAATCATTCTCTCTCCTGCCACGTCAGCAATACTAAAAAATCCACCTGCCACATCAGATTTAGGCCAACCATAGGTCAGCCGCAATAAAAATAATTCAAAATATACTTCATTTACGAAATTAAAATTACGATTAAAATACGTAATTAAATTTACGACACATATACAAGGAAAATTAATCCATTCCATTAAAAAAATGTACTCGAGTGGGGCGGGTGGAGTGGGCTGAGGACCTGGAGCCCGCGGCGATAGGGGATCCGCTGGCCGTCGTCCGCCGTAGTCGCCGCTATAGTTCGCCTGTTTCTTCGGGCCGGCCCGCCCGTCGCACCTCGCTCGGAACTTCTGGGAGTCCTTCGCAAACAACAAAGAAACACTCCCGCAGGCGAACTCCTTATACTTCCCCGCCAAGTGGAATCGACTTCCGCGGCGATCTCCTCCGGCGTCTGTCCTCATTCCCAGCGCCCACTTCCTCGAGCCGACGGGAGGCGTCATGGCGTACACAATTCGGTAAAACGGCCCACCGCCCCCCGGGTGTGCGCTCCTACCCTTCCGGATCTCCTCCTCCGGCCAGGGTTCTTCCCGCGGCGGCAGTCCGCTCCTATAGCAGCCATTCGCATCATTCGCCCACATGTTGACGATCCGTCGGTCGCTTCGCAACCAGGGCCGGATCGTCGCACACCTCCAACCACCCCCTGGCCACCCCGGCGCACCCATCCTCCGTCCACTTCCTCCGGCGGGGTGTCGTGGCAACGTTGACGACCCGGGCTGCGGCGGACTCGCCGACCGCTCGGGCCTTCCCCTTCCCCTCGTCTTCTTTCTTTCGGCGCGGCCCGCCTCGCTCGGAAAGGGAGTATCATCTTCCCCGAGATCGATCCTTCATATCACGCAAACGACAGTAAGGGGTCATCGCCAGCGGAACCGCGCCTCCACCTCCTGTGGTCGACGTGCGAGACGGCCGGCCAAAAATCAAGCCGTGTGTCGTATATACCGCAGTCCCCCTCCGGCGGCGACCCCCCGTACTCCCCCCGCATCCCGCCCGCCACATCATCCCTATCATCCTGGCCGAAAAGATCATTTACCGGCCAGCATCCGGGGGCATACTTTCCCACCCGGACGCTGACCGCCCGCCGCTCGCTCGTGGCGCGCCCCGTAGGTCCCCCCCTGCATCCCCTGCGCCGACAAGCACCGACCATCATCCCCATCATCTGGATTCCAAGGGATGTTAAAACCCGGCCCATCTCGTTTCATCCAGCATCCCACGTGCACCGTGGAGTTCGAGATCCACTCGTCACTTCTGACCTGGATTGCGCTGCTGTGATCCATCGCCGATGATGCTCTTGCAGTATTTAAAGTTAGTAGAGAGAGAAAACTCGCTAAAACAAGCTGGCGTAAATTTAAAACGAAACTAAAATCGCGTTTATATAGCGCTAAAAAAAACAACAATCGGGCGGCTTGGCATGACGGCCAGCCTTTACCGCATTAAGCGCCCGCCGATTTCGCTTCTCGGGCCGACCGCAATGGTTCGCTAGCTGATCGGCCATTGGGCGATGGATTGAATTTGCTATTTGCTCAGGCACGACCATTGCGGATGCTCTTATTTTTGAATTTTTTGATTGATTATTTTATTTTAGTAATTAATGTGTATCTCGTCCCCTTCCACAATAAATAATATTATTTGTGGATGATATGATTTTTAGTAAGAAAAAAAAAGAGAAAAGGTAAGTAATATATGTGAATGACACAATTTTTTATGAAAAAATGATAAAGTGAAAATGAAAGTGCAAAAGCAAGTAAAATAGGAGAGCGGAAGGAAGAAAAAATGGAAGAAAGGAGAAAAAGTAACGAAATTTTTTATTTTAAGAATGAGATTATATTTTGTGGACATCCTAAAAATGACAAATCAAAATTGTTTTTTATGGTTGAAGGGAATATTAAATTACGTCTTGGCATGATCCGTCTAATGTCATTTATATGAATAATTTAATCATAAATAAAATACTACTAGTATATTTTAACTTATACTTTATCTAACAAATAAACGCCTTTTTTATTAAGAATTTAAGATAGTAATATATAAAAATATACCGTTAGCATATGACTTTTCAGCTTATTCATAAACTAGTAAACTACTACTAATTTAATATAGTACCATTTATGAATTTGATAGCTTATTCTTAAAACTAGTTATTCAAACTATTTTGATTTTAATATAATAATTTTCCTTTATTTTGATTGAAAAATGAATGATTTATTTTTGACTTTTAATTCTGTAAGGTATATTACTAGTATCTGTCCAATTATATAAAAAATTGAAACATACTATGGCTTTGCACCAGAGTGTGGCTACTGGCTATGCACCATCGTAAGTGTAACATGATCATCCTAATTTTGTTTGATAATCTCATGTGTCAACGAATCCTATCAATATTCAAGATACATTACAGAGGTTGTTGTGACGGTGGAGCTAGATGGGGACGAGGGTTACAGATTGGCGCCATAAAAGGCCTTCCATCGACTGCCGCCCCACCCCATGTCGAGTGTCCCAAGAGCATTCGGGCTTTTATTTCTTGGGCCCCTTTTTTGTTATTAATTTAAAGCCAGCGGCCCATTCCACATTTCACTGGGTCATGCAAACGCACTAATTTGTTTTGAATACAATTGGCTTGAAAAAGTGGCATTTTTTTTTTAATTTTTACGATGAGAAAATCAAGTAAAATGACTTTAAATTATGATGTGAGCCTTTATTGTATTTCTTTATAGCATATATAAAAAACATTGTCTTTTAAATTATGAATTAGATCATTTAGTCATTATAGTGAAACTATTGATAGTGTACTGTTGATACATTAAAAACCCATTGATTCTTCTAGCTAATAAAAACATTTAATCATTTCTTTAATATGGTAATTCATTGGTATCAACTACAGTGCATAATAATGATATTGATTGATTCTTCTAGGCTAGTGAAAGAACATTGAATCATTTCTTTAATATGGTAATTCATTGGTATCAACTACAGTGCATAATAATGATATTGCATATAGTATCATATTTATTGTTTATAGCATACTTTGAAGATGGCCTCTTCAAGGTAGAAAGAGTTGTTGTTTCAGAATGTGTGCTATTATGAGTGCAAGATTTTTTGAAAGGCGAAATCTTGTACAATAATATTTTCTGCACAAGTTGCCAAATGGGAGATGAAGAAATCACCAATTATTTGGCTAAGGCAATAGTTATGAAATCACCAGTTGGAGATGATAACGAACAGCCTTGGATTAATTAAGAAAATAAGTACACTCAAGACATGATAAAAACAGAATATGATTATTTGCCCAAAATATCAATACAGATGGGAAAAAGGGAAATAACATGTAAGAAAACAGGACTAGAGTATTAATAGTGAACTGAAAATGCAAGGGTGCAGCGACGGCGCTGCTTTCAAATGTTTAACGCGCCTCGACATGAGACATCGTCATATCATGTATAGAACAAATCTCCACCTCTCTTTGTGCAACCAATGCTCTCCCAACAGTTAAAGTAGGATTAATTGGTGATTGTATGGCTCTTTT
This sequence comes from Salvia hispanica, assembly GCF_023119035.1. NCBI lineage: Eukaryota > Viridiplantae > Streptophyta > Magnoliopsida > Lamiales > Lamiaceae > Salvia > Salvia hispanica. The sequence goes on along the minus strand of NC_062967.1, from coordinate 16,075,960 downwards.
ATCGTTGTTGAGCATTGCAACAACATCAGAGATGAGTGGTCTATCAACTGGATTTTCTTCTACGCACAATAGACTTATGTGAACGTATCTCATTGCAACTGATGACCAAGATTCGGGCAGTTCTAACGTAGGATCAATCAGCTCATCAACACAACCTTTCTTCCACAAATCCCACGCCTGAAACCAAAATCAAATTCTAAAATTTTCAACATTAATGTTAATCATTTCATTGCAAAATTCAATACTACTTACATATCTAAGAAGACATAGATACTCAGAGCCATAGAAACCAGTATTCTTCTTTCCACTAATAATCTCCAGCACCAATACTCCGAACGCAAACACATCAGACTTCACTGAGAAAAGCCCTTCCATTGCATATTCTGGTGACATATAACCACTGCATTTCCACAAAAATATATAGTCTCTCATTTATGCACTGCCATGGATAAGAATTAAATAGCATTTTACTTACTATGTTCCAACAATCCGTTTAGTATTCGCCTGCAACTCATTCCCTCCAAATATTCTAGCTAGCCCAAAATCGGAGATTTTGGGATTCATGTCAGCATCTAGTAGTATATTGCTAGCTTTCAAATCTCTATGCACTATTCTTAACCGCTAATATTGGTGGAGATATAGAATCCCTTGAGCAATGCCTGAGATTATATGAATGCGTTTATTCCAATCAAGTACCACCACTTTCTGGCTCGGCTCTGCATTCAAATCATATATTCAGTTGAGCTTGTTAGGCATGACAATTTAAGAATTTGATGCATGACTAACCAAAGAGGAAACAGTCCAAGCTTTTATTGGGCATGTACTCGTAGACAAGTATCATCTCATCTTTCTCATCGCAGCATCCTAAAATGCGGACAAGATTTCTGTGCTGCAGTTTGGCAATCAGTTGCATCTCATTTCTGAATTCCTCCAATCCCTGCCTTGATCTCTTTGAGAGCCTTTTCACAGCTACAAACTGTCCATTAGCCAACTCTCCCTGCAAACTCAAATTTAACATTATATGATACTATTCTCAATTAACTGTTGGTTATATGCATATGAATATAGATGTGATATTACCTTATAAACAGGTCCAAAACCACCTTGTCCAAGCTTGTTTGTAATGGAAAAATTGTTGGTAGATGCAGCTATGCTTCCAAACTGAAGATTGGCAATTCATGCCAACCATCTTCAGCTTCCCCCTCCTTGTTTGTAAATGAACCATCACTATTCAAATCTAGTAGCAATAGATCCTGATTTGTTTTCTCTGAATCTGAATAGAGACAAGCAAGGCAACGAGATACTAATATCTTAACAATGACTTCAACTAGAAATGTGATACTATTGAAGAAGAGAGAGTGTTAATTACCTTTGGTTTTGAGGTTTGGCCAGATATAGCAGAAACACAAACATGATATAATTAGCACAGAAGCAATGGACGAGTTAGAGCCACAATAAGTAGTGTTCTATGTGTGCATTATGAGATGATTCTGTTCTGATATAAATATCGACCCCCGCAGACGTATTTGATGGGGTTTCCAAAGCCAACAAGTCACCCGTATACCACAAACACGCTCCTCCAGTATCGTAGGCATAAGCAGAGCAGGAGCAATTTCTGGAGCATGCTAATCTGCATAAATCGTTTGAAGCTGTCCAATGTTTACGGTTAGCAGGCAATCTTCCTACGGTTACCTTTATAAACCTGATTTTATGCTCGTCACATTGAAGTGGTAGTATAATCTTTCTGTGACAACCATTAGAAAAGTCGGATAAATCCCATTCATGTTGATCCCGTGGTACAAACCCATCCAAGCATCTGCAAGCTGGTGAGTATCGTGCATCACATATAGTGTTCGACCAACAACTGCGATGGCGTGGAAGCCACCACAATCCAATCTTGCCTTGCCTAGACCAAGCGAAACCCGTGAGGTGGCCATCATACTCTATAACAACCCTCGACAGTAGCATTGATTTATTGTAAAAATAAAGAGGCTCATATTCACCAATATCAGTAGAGTGAAGGGCAAGAATATGAGAGTTGCTAAAAGCTGAGTGATCAGAGATGGTACTACATATCCCTCTCTCCCATCCCACAGTTTTCTCTGCCCACACGGACAGACTTCTGCTGTCTTCTAGTCCTAGGAATACATAAAAGAGTAATTTCCTGAAGCAGGATCAGTTGAATTCCTCCAAGAAGTAATAGGTGGAGTAATATATAGAGGCTTCGTAGCTGGAAGCCAGGTGTCGGTGGGGTAGTCAAAGCTCTGCCATAGAACGCCGCCTGAATCATTTCTCAGCACGAAGTTGCCACTGTCGAGAATCACCGCCTCACTAATATTTGAACTTCCGCCAACACATCTTAAAGTAGTAGGAGTATTTTCTACGTTCAGACATAATACAGAACTGTCATCGGATAGAAATTGCAGCTGTGGTTTATTGTTATAGAAAAGGATAGGGGTTTCTCTATTAAATACCCAAACAACTGTTTGAATGGGAATGCTTTTGTACCATATACCCAAGTAATAGTTGCTGGAATTTGGTGGCGAGAAGAATCCCAGTTCAAATATGCCCCCTTTGGATACTAATGTCTGGTTTAAGAAAAGAGTTTGGCCGAATAATAAGGTGTCGATCCATTGCAAACGCAACTGGAAAAGAATATGGGCAAAGCAGCAACAAATATTGATAACATCATGGTCATCAAGTTAGATTGATTTTGAAATTCCAACTAGTATCTTCTTTTTATAAGAAAAGAGCTACGATGACTCCAGTCGGTCAATGTGATGAAATTCCTAGTAAACTATACGTCTACAGTTGATCTACCCCTTGTTGAATCTTTCAACTATAATTATTCTTGTGGAGTGACGAAATGACTAATCAGTAAGTATCATATTGTTCTTGTGGGTTAATTTTTTGTTACGTCCATGCCTTTAATTTGGGGGTAAATGACTTTTCAAACTAAAAATAAGTGTTTATAGATATTAATAAAATACTTATCTATGTAATGTTTAATACAATTGACAATATTACCCTTGTTCTTTAACTATAACTGCTTTTTAATTCATATTCTATTTTTTTAGATGTAATTTGCTACTCAACTTTAAAATGATGTTTTTAATTTTATTTTTTAAATGTGGTACTTTTTCAAACAAATTAAGTTAATTAAAATTATCAATTCAATATAATATCAATAAATCTTTCAATTATTTCAACTATGTATGGATCTACCGTTTGAATATCAAATTATTCAATTAAACATAAAATTTATTAAATTTCAAGATTATTAAATTAATTATAAAATTGAATTGAAAATTGATTGACTTAATAACAGATCAATAAAAAAAAATCGAGAGAAAGGTAGAATTGGTCAAAATTAAGTACTCATTAATTTTAACTTCACTAATTTGCTTAAAATCAAAATTCATTTTGTCCATTTTTTCTATAGACTAATAAATGAATATCTAACAAAACACCATTTGAATGTATAGTAGTGTATATTTCTAGGAGGTATACTGTGACATAATACTACGTATACACCAATCAGTATATGTGTATAATAATTATATTTATACATGAAATTATATTTCCATTCGCCCATAAAAATAAGCACAATTACAATTTTTACCTCACAAAAAATAGAAGCACTTCATTAATGGAAAATATTCAACAAATAATAACCCTAACTCATTCCACTAACAATACTTCTAAATTTTACTTTTCTCCTTGCCTTACTTTTTCCTTCTTACTTTACCAATTCTACATTAAAACTCGGTCATATACAAATTACTCTATTTTTCGGGGGACGGAGGGAGTATTGAAATAATATAATAATATTATATATATAATTAATTAATTGATAATATCAAAATATGATATTATGTTTTAAATTTTAATATTGAAATATTTTCTTTGAAAAATATTAAATAATATTTTTATTAATTCTAATATTTATAGGTTATTTAAATATTATGATTAAATGTATTTTAAAACAAAAATTAGTTAAAATTAAAAGTTCACTTAATAATTAAGTATTTATCCAATTATGGTCAGATTAAATAATTGTTGCTGCTTAAATTTTCATTGTTAATGCATGTTTGTAATTACAATGAATTATGTTATTACTTCTAAGAATTAAATAGTAGTAGTATAGTTAAAATTGATTAAAATTATGAAATTAATCTTCGTAATTATCATTTGGGCTTCGTAATTATCATTTGGGGTTAATTCAGTTAATATAAGTTCAAATTGATTGTAGCATAATTCAACAAAGAATAGTAAATTGAAAAATAGAAAATTTGTTTGATATAATACTATCCCCCCTCTCAAAAAGTATGCATTTTTGGTTGGACACAATTTTTAATCGCATTAATAAAAAGAGACATGTAGAAAGAAAAAAATTATTAAAGTATTGTTAGCGTTGATTGAATTCCCTCTTTAGAGAAAAAAAGTTTCAAATTATAAAGTGCTATTAGTAACAAACTAAAAAGGAAATATTGTACTACTCCCTTTGTCCTATAAAAATATGGGGGATGATATGACAGAGAATTAAAATAAAATTAGTAAAGTAAGAGGAGATAAAATAATAGTTAAAGTAATGTTATTTGACAATTAACATTATTATTAATGTTTTGATGGTATATACGTTGTAAATAATTTGATGTACAGGATAACATATTGGGATAACTTTCGATAAATGGAATGCTTATATTTTTATGAACGATTAAAATGGAAAGTGCTATTTTAATAAACATAAAAAGTATAATTTTATGGACGAAAAGACTTAAATTGAGAATTTAATTGCAACAATAAGACTTCTTGCAATTTTTTACGGAGTAAAGGTTATTGTGTCACAGTGTAGTAATATTTATAAATATAATGTCTCACACTTATGAAATTATTAATCAATTTTTATTTCTTACTTCTACATTTATTTATTTTCAAATTATTTTATAATTTGTTCATATATCAATATATATATATATATACTTGAAAATTGATCATTGAAAATAGAATTGAAATATCAGGAGTATATTTATGAATAATTAATTGAAAATTTGAATAATTTTTAGTACTTCATTGATAAATTTTTTCACTTGAAAATTGATAACTGAAAATAGAACTGGAATATCATGAGTATATTTTATTATGACTTCAAAATTAATTATATGTCCAGTAGTACATATTAAATAATTTGAATAATTTTTAGTACCTCATTATGAATTATTAAAATATGTGTTTGATTACAAATAAGTGCATGTTTGATTACTTAATACTAATTTATAAGAATTAAGATTAGTACAATTAAAATTGATCAAAATAATTAAATTACATAACTAAAGTGTAAGGTTCTTTTTCAAAAGCCGGCATTGGGAAATAACTAGGAGAAAGTATTTTTTCCCATCATGCCTTAGAGTTGGGTTCTATTAATTTTTCCATCAAATAAAAAATGGAGAATGAAATTTGATCCAAATTGTACGTATTATTGGTTGGATACAAATAGATACTACTACTACTAAATAGATATTCAACGTAAGTATTTTATATTTGAGGGTATATTAGTTTTCAAAAAGTTGTTACTCTATATATGCATTCATTTCAGCGATTTGGCATTACCTATACAAAATTTTAATAAATTTTTAATATTATGGTGAGTCTAATGTGCCATTTAACACCATTCTATTTTTCAACTTCTTACCTACTGCCTTGATAATGGGGAATTGAAATACTCGTAAACATTTAAGGTGACTTAAGTCTTCAAGTCTTCTAATCTTTTCGGAAAAAGAGTATCAATTCACAAGTCTTTTAAAATTCAAGATTAAATTTGCCAACCTTTCGATATATGGGATCGTGTCGGGTGAATTTTTCGAAATAAGAGATTTTTGATTTTTTATCTATTTTTATTATTATTGCTCTTATACTCACTCTTTAGTCCATCGCAATAAGTAGTCCGTTTTTCGTTTTAGTCGTGCGAATAAAAGTCCGGTTCATTTTACATAAATGGTAATAGGGTCCAACTTTCCCATAACTCATTTCACTCTCATTTCATTTAAAACTAATATATACATGTGGACTCATATTCAATTAACTTTTTCCATTCACTTTTCATAACATTTTAAAACTTGTCACCATGAATGAGACTCCAATGGCGGACGGGGGGAGTAATATTTATAAATAGACTAAATTACCCCTAATATTTTACTCTAATTTTATTTTGGATTTACGTACACCGCCATTTCTCCATTTTGCATCGATGCGAGAACTCAGCAACTCCAATTATGTTTTAACAAAATCAGGCCATCCATAACATCTTGAAAAATATTAGCAACTTATTGGCAAATCACAAATCCAATTAGAGATACAATAACCCTACGTTCACACAATCTTTCATCACATTCCAAATTCAACCAACGAGAGGAAAAGAGGCGGCGATGGCAACAACAACTCGAGAATGTTTAAGGGGAGGAAGAGGATGAGGGTGGAGTGGCGGTGATTAGCCGTGATTTTTAAGAATTTGGTGGAAATAAAATTATTGGAGCAAAAAATATGAAAATTGTAGTGAAAATAATAAGGATAATTTAGTCTATAATTAAATATTTTAAGAGCAATAATAAGAAAAAAGAAGATAAATAGATAAAAAAAATTAAAAATTCCTTATTTTGAAAAATTGCATGCATTATCACTATATTTTGAAAAGCTTACGAAATGAGATTTTTTTTCGAAGTCTCTCCGTAATTGATGATGGTACAAATGATAACTTCCAACTGTAAGAACTAAGAAAGAAATTGTGTATAGAAAAATTAACCCACCATGAATCCCCCTCACTTTGTTTACCATTTAACCATGTTTGTCATAGTTTATTTCTCAATAATGTCTCAATTAAAAATCCTACTCCACTTATCTGCGGAAAATTTGTCGCTATTTTCTTTTTCGTATGTCCCTAAACTTTTAGTCCTTTCACTTTTCTTATATTTTGTTGTAGAAGCCCGCTTAAATGTCTTTCTAGTCATATTTTATTATAAAATTAATATATAAATGTAGGGCCTCAATGCCCCTGCGTTTTAGCTCGACTTTAAGATACGTTTAAAAACACTTAGGTCAGATGGTGCCAAATTATTAGGGCGGAGTAGTTCATATCCCATAATATTAAGCATACTAAATTTCGTGCAAATTACGCATAATGAAGAATTTGATTGTAAGATGTAGATACAAATAGTATGTGAGATATTTGGCTCAAAATACACATTCAACACTCAACCATCCTAATAAAGACTACACACAGGCTTATTACAATGGTCTCCTTTAAAATTTCAACTACATAGATCAATCAATACAATAATGTCTGATGATGGACCTTTGTCGAAAATTAAATGTGCCTCCCAACTGTATCATAGAATAGTAGCCTATCCACAGTCACACCGTTGTTGAATATTTCAACTCTTATTATAACCATAAGAGCAGTTTGGGGTTTACAATCAATCATCATATGCAACGAAAGAAAACTTCAACGCGCTTCAACATGAGAGAGAGTCAAACCATTCGCTGAGCAGATTTGAACTTTGTTTGAGCTTCTCGTAACAGTGAAAGCAGGATTCAGGGGTGATGGCATTTCCGCGTCTTCACTACTTAGCATGCCAACCACATCTGACATCAAAGGTCGATCAGCTGGATTTTCTTGAACGCACAGTAGACCGATCTTTATGTATCTTAATACAGCTGAAGATGAAGCAGGCCTTTCCAACGATGGATCAACCACCTCCACTGCTCTTCCATGTATCCATGCATTCCACGTCTGAAATCAACAAAATGTCAGATGATTTAGCAGATTTGCACAAGTTGTTGATTTGAAATAGAAGACTTACATATCCAAGGAGACTAAGATACTCAGAACCATAAAAACCAGTGTTCTTCTTTCCGCTAATAATCTCCAGCATCAATATTCCGAATGCAAACACATCAGACTTCACTGAGAATAGTCCTTCCATTGCATATTCTGGAGACATATAACCACTGCATTTCCACAAATATATAGTCTCTCAGTTATGCACTACCAATACCATGACACGAGTTCATGAGAAATAAACTCACTGTCCTTACTATGTTCCGACAATCCTTTCAGTATTTGCTTGCATGTTGTTTCCTCAAAGATTCTCGCCATGCCAAAATCAGAGATTTTGGGGTTCATCTCTGCATCTAGTAGAATATTACTAGCTTTCAGATCCCTATGAACTATTCTCAGCCGGGAGTAATGGTGGAGATACAGAAGCCCTTGAGCGATGCCCTCAATGATTTGAACGCGTTTGGCCCACTCCAACAACCCCCACTTGTAGGCTCTGCATTCAGATTAGATTTTGTACTAAATGTCAACTTATTTCTTGCTGAATATAACAAACACGATGAGAATATCGATTCTGAAACAAACCAAAGATAAAGAAGTCGAGGCTGTTATTGGGCATGTATTCATAGACTAAAATCATCTCATTGTTCTCAACACAGCATCCTAAGATCCTAACAAGGTTTCTGTGCTGTAGTTTGGCAATCACTTCTGTCTCATTTCTGAATTCTTCTAGTCCTTGTCCAGACCTTTTGGAGAGACGTTTCACAGCGACAAACAGTCCATTCATTAGTTCTCCCTGAAATAAGAGTATCAACAATGAGGTAGCTCCACCCACTCAAACTAAACAGTTATCTTAATAACAAGGTATCCCACTTACCTTGTAAACAGGTCCAAAACCACCCTCTCAAGCTTGTTTTCCATAGAAAAGTTATTAGTCGATGCAACTATGCTAGAAAAACTAAAAATTGGCAACTCATATTTGTCATTTTTCTCTTCTCCATGAGTATCCAAATTAAGTAGTAGTAGATTTTGATGTTTTCCTTTGGACCCTGGCAAAGAGAAAATATAAACATCAGCTGCATGAAAATGCAATGTGGAATGTACTATTCATCAGCAAACAAGTCATACTCCAGTTTGTTGCTTTGGTCGTATAACAGAAACCAAAACAAGACGAGAGTGGTCAGCAGTAATGGGCAACACTAACTCCAAAGAAGTACTCTACTCTTCCCTGAAACAATTAGAGAAAGTGAATTCTAATGCAATACAGAGCAAATAACAAAATCACAAAAAACTAGCTCACCTTTTTGTTTCACTTTCACATGAAGGTCTACACCTGCAGAATTGTTTGGGGGGGTTTCCCAGATCTAGAAAGTCCTCCTTAAGTAATATACATTTACCTCCACTGCCGTTATGCATAGGCAGTGCAGGAGCATTTTTTGAGCATTGCAACTCCATACATTATTTGGCAACTCCACAGGATTCCTGCTTCAGGCAATCTACTAGTGGTTACCTTGATATATCCTACTTTGTCAGTACAATGGAATGGTCTTTTCTAACACATCCACTAGAAAATCCCAGTCTACCTCAACTCGTGGTTTGAACCCACTCAACACCTACCGCTGGTGAGGGATCGATCAAAATTGTGTGGGACCACACATGGCATATGCCCCACAAGAATAAGGCTTCACTATGAGCAGACCCCAGGTCCTGACCCCCAAACCACTGAAACAGCTCCATTCTGCCACGATGGTTAATCAGAATCTGATAGCACAGACTTATTATTATTATTTTTGTCACAGATACATCTCCATCGTGCAAGGTACGTAATGTTGTAGGGATAATTCAAGTCAAGTGACTGGAAAGTCCCTCCTTGCCAAGGCCCCTGCTCCACAATATTTTCTCGCCTTTTCTAATGGAAAGATCACTGTCCATTAGTCCCCATGCCTAATGAAAAGCTTCCTGAAACAGGGTCATTCGGATTCCTCCACAAACAAGTTTCACATGTATATTACGAAACCAACGGTATCCAAGCATAGCACCGGGCAAACCATGTCAGTTGGGTGCTCAAAGTCTGCCACTGAACACCTGAAGCATTTCTTATATTGAAATTCCGGTGTCTAGAATTACAGCTTCAGTGGCATTATTTGTTTGTTTGTATGACAAAATCATGTTGCCACCACTTCAAGGAGCAGAGTACCATTGGCTATTTCTAGTTGAGAGTTGTAATAAAGGGATTGTGGGATAGGGTGATTTCTATTTAAGACCCAAACAACTGTTGTAACAGGAATATTTTTGTACCATATCCCAATATAGAAGTTGGTAGAGTTACCTGGAGAAAAGAAACCAAGCTCAAACTTGCCCTCTTTGGAGATTATGGTCTGGTTTGGAAACAGAGATGGCCTGCTGAAATGGTGTCTGATGCTCTGCAAAAGCTACTCGAAAAAAATATGGACACACCAACGAGAAACAAGAAATATGTAGTAATAAACTTGAAAGCCATCAGAATCCTTGAATGAAAATCAACAAGAATGTATTCCACCAAAGTCCTACTAAATAGTACTCCACACTTGTGTTGATTGAGAGTCTTAAGTCTTTCTACGGTGCATTTACGCAAAAGACATTCAGTAATGGTCCAAATACCAAGAAAAATAGTGTGCTTCCCATCACTTTCAGCTTAAAGACTGGGAAATAATTACTAATACAAAGTCTTGGTTGAAATTTCAACTACAGCTGTTACCTTGAAAATTGAAAACCATTGTGGCCTTGTTAGTAGTACAACATTTGGAGCGAAAGTCTAGGTTTTAAGTTGCATTGGGCTGCTTTAGCAATTGGATGCACACAACACCAACAAATAATACAGAATTGGGAAACCCCCATGTCTAACGACACTGGGAATGGAAAACTAAGGCGTAGCTAGCTTCGAGTGTTACCTGATTTTTTGTGCAAACAAAATTCAAAATTCGAAGATGCAATGTCTTTGTGATAACAAAATTCGTTTACAAAATAAATTAAAATCGAAATCTGCAAAAAAAAAAAAAGAGTGCTAAAACAGCGCCGATTGAATTCTTACCTGATTTAGGGTGGTTTTTTGGGCGGTGTTCCATCAGATTGACGAGGGATCCGAATGAGAATCATCTCCGGATTCTCGTTCAGCCTTTAGGCCCTGCATTTGTTAGAATCATAATTCAAATTCATATATTTATGTGATACTACTCCTACTAAACTTTGAAATTGATGCTCAAATTCCATTTACAATTCCATTTTTGGACGGAGGGAGTTGTTAGATTTCAAGTTTCATGTTTGTTTTTAAAGTCTCCTGTTGCAATTTTTTTCCATAGTAAGAATTCTCAGTTGTATTAAAAAAAAAACTACTCTGTAGTAAAACTGTAAAAGTAAGGTGTGTTTGGCTACACTCCTACACAAGCACTCAACTCACAGGGAGAGCTTACTCAATTTCATTCGATTCTGGTGGTTGGCTCGAGATTGCCATATCAACAAATACAAGAGGTGGAAAAGAAATGGATTGTTTGAACTCGTCAACGGCGGACTTGTATTTTTTGATAAGACAGTAATGTTTCCCATTTGTCCTTTTTCAATTTAGTGAATATAGGAAATTTGAGACCTTTGGTCCCATCTCTTGTAGAATATCAAGTGTTTTAATTTAAAGAGAACCAAAATTTTGTGTTATAATGGCATTGTTTTTAGTTTTGGTGTTTGTATTTTACTCCGGTTTCGGTTTCGGTTATGGATCTGACACCTTATATGCCGGCCAAGGGAGGGATATTTGAGTTTGGATTCTTCACTCCACCTAATTCCACAAACCATTACTTGGGTATACTATTTGGTATAAAAACATTCCACTTCAAACAGTTGTTTGGGTGGTGAATAGATACGAGCCTTTCCAATATTCTCTCTTCAATTCTCCCAACTCAAATCATATTCCCTAATCTTCTTCTACACGTTACGGGATAATCCAAATGTTACTGCCGCAGTGATTCTGGACACTGGCAATTTGGTGTTGAGAAATGGTTGGGGTAGCATTCTATGGCAGAGCTTTGACTTCCCCACCGACACCTTGCTGCCAACCATGAAATTTAGAGGTATTTTTACAAGTTTTAATGGGACAGTTAATGTGATAACTGCTTGTTGTGCTGAATTCTAATTCACTTTATTCTTGGAAGAGAACGAGTGATCCTTATCCACGAAATTACTCTTTATCAGCATATGATGGAAAAAAAAGTATGGTTACGCGACAATCTCTCATACTCCTATATATTATGGGAAAATGGCAACATCTCAGATTTCACCACATCCTACAATGTTGCATTTGAGTCTACCGGTAGTATTGACGAGCAGTACTTCATATATAACGATCACACTGAATCACTATTGTCGAGGATTGTGATAGACTGTCATAGTCGATTGACTCGTTACGGATGGTCTGAGGCCAGCCATGCATGGATTGTGCTTGCTTCGACAGCAGACTTTATGGGGAGGCCTAATACCATTTGCCAGCACAAAATTTGCAAATGCTTGCATGGGTTTATACCACGAGACACTGAATCGCTTACAAGTGGGTGTAAGAGAAGGAAACCACTTGAATGTGGTGAGGGTAAAACCAAATTGCCATAGCTACATTTCCTGCATACCCTCAATACTTGGCAGCTTCAAATGATATTATATTATATAGTTTAGCATGCTCCACAAATTGCTCCTGCTCTGCTTATGCATATGATAGCGGAGGAGCCTGTTTCTTGTATTCTGGAGATTTGTCCACCATGTATACCCCAACAAACACTTCTGTGACTGTGATGGCTCATATATATATCAAGATCGAAGCAAGTCACAATAGAAAACTACTTGTTGTGGAACTAGTTGTGTCTGTTTCAGCTGCACTAATTTTATCATTTTGTGCTTTCGTTATATCTGGCCAAAGCTTAAAACCATAGGTAAGTTACAATTTTCTTGTTTCTAGGTCTAGTGATGAAAATTAGCTTACATTCATATTTCATCTGTGTTCAGATTCAGGGGAAACAAATCAGAATCTATTGCTACTTGATTTGAATAGTGATGGTTCATTTACAAACAAGGAGGGTGAAGACAAACATAGGTGGCATAAGTTGCCAATCTTCAGTTTGGGAAGCATAACTGCATCAACCAACAACTTTTCTATTACAAACAAGCTTGGACAAGGTGGTTTTGGACCTGTTTATAAGGTAATATCACATACATATTTAATCTGTGTGACTAAATTGAGAATAGTAAAATAATGTAAGATTTGAGTTTGCAGGGAGAGTTGGCTAATGGACAGTTTGTGGCTGTGAAAAGGCTCTCTCAGAAGTCAAGGCAGGGATTAGAGGAATTCAGAAATGAGATGCATCTGATTGCCAAACTGCAGCACAGAAATCTTGTCCGGATTTTTGGATGCTGCGATGAGAAAGATGAGATGATACTTGTCTACGAATACATGCCCAATAAAAGCTTGGATTATTTCCTCTTTGGTTAGTCACGCATCAAATTCTTAAATTGTCATGCCTAACAAGCTCAACTAAATACACGTATATGTTTGAATGCAGAGCCAAGCCAGAAAGACGTAATTGACTGGAATAAACGCATTCATATTATCTCAGGCATTGCTCAAGGGCTTATGTATCTCCACCAATACTCGCAGTTGAGAATAGTCCACAGGGATTTGAAAGCTAGCAATATCCTACTGGATGCTGAAATGAATCCCAAAATCAGTGATTTTGGGCTAGCCAAGAATATTTGGAGGGAATGAGTCGCAAGAAAATACTAAACGGATTGTTGGGACATAGTAAGTAAAATGCAATTTATTTCTCATCAACTCAAGTCATGGTAGTGCATAAATGAGAGAATACAGTATATATTTGTGGAAATGCAGTGGTTATATGTCACCAGAATATGCAATGGAAGGGCTTTTCTCAGTGAAGTCTGATGTGTTTGCATTCGGAGTATTGATGCTGGAGATTATCAGCGGAAAGAAGAACACTGGTATCTATGGCTCTGAGTATCTATGTCTTCTTAGATATGTAAGTTGTATTGAATTTTGTAATGAAATGATTAACATTAATATTGAAAATTTTGGAATTTGATTTTGGTTTCAGGCGTGGGATTTGTGGAAGAAAGGTCGTGTTGATGAGCTCATTGTTCCTACATTAGAACTGCCCGAATCTTGGTCATCGGTTGCAATGAGATACGTTCAGATAAGCCTATTGTGCGTTGAAGAAAATCCAGTTGATAGGCCACTCTCTCTGATGTTGTTGCAATGCTCAATAATGATAAAAGAGCCATACAATCACCAATAAATCCTACTTTATCTGTTGCTCCTGCACAACAAGAAGTCGAGTGGTATTCAATAAACATTATGACGCTGTCTCATGTTGAGCCGCGTTAAATTCTCGTCAAAGGACCATTGGAGTTCAATATTCAATCGTGGTTGAAAATCCAACAAGAGAGGTTATAACTTCATCTCCACGATTCTTAGTACATAATTGTGTATATTTGAATGATTCAAACCCTAAATCATTGACCATTGTAAATGAAAATTTATAGAATACTAGTATTTGTTGATGTCTGTATTTATGATTATCTTGTTTGATGTGGAATACCGAGTATAAAATAGTTTTTGTTTATATTACTACCTCCATTCCCCAAATTTTGACACACTTTGACCATGCGGATTTTAAGAAATGTAATGGAAAGTGAATTGAAAAAGTTGGTGGAATGTGGATCATACTTTTAAAGTATTAGTTTTATAATAAAATGTGAGTAGGAATTAGTTAGTGGAATGAAGTCCACTACCAAAAATGGTGAAAAGTGAAATGTGTCAAATTTTCGGAAGAGGACGAAATAGTAAAGCGTGTCAAAGTTGGGGGCGGAGGTAGTATAAGATCTCTCCTCACTAATAAATATCTCATTTTGCAATTTCCATCCATCAATAAATATATCATTTGTTTTTTTGTATTTTTAATAATAACTACAGTATTAAATAACTTTATCCATTCACATTTCGTTGTAAAACTAATACTCATCATCAGTCCTTAAAAATAAAAACTTTAGAAACGTCCAAGTTTTAATACATAATTAATAAAGAAAAAGAGATAGATAAAAAATGTGATAGTTAAAAATGGATCCCACCTTATTAGAGAGAATAAAATTTTCTTAAATAAAAAAAATAAGTACTTAGTATCTATTTTTATGGGATTAACCAAAAATAAAAAGAGTTTCTATTTTTAGCACATAAGGTTTATCATGCTTTTAGTATTTTGTATGTTAAATGAAGAGGATAAGGTATGAGAAGGTAAAAAAAAATGTTTCCGTTATTAGTAATGGATCATTTTAGTTGGATTGGAATAACAAAAAGAAAATGGTCAATCTCCAATAGAACAGAAAAAGTAGATTTGTTAAAAAACCCGTGTCATATTAAATGTGGATTTGTAATTGCGGATGGAGGCAGTATATTTGATTGGCCCGTTAGACTTTAAAAACGACGACTTCCTCTAAATAAAATTCCACTAAACTATTTCTTCTTGGCAACCTTGGTCATGTTTTACGAGGAAACCAGAGTTCATGTCAGTGTCACGTTTGAAAACTAGTGTTAACACCCATGCTATACATGGAACAAAAGAGTTTAAAAAAATAAATATAAAATAAAATAAATATAATATAAAATATGTGTAAGTAAAGACTAAAAAATGCAATCGGATAATTTGAAAATCCTACATATAATATACGGACGATCATCTAATTTTAGTCTCTTAACTCCAAGAAATCTACTCCTCGTATTCAAAAAATATAAATATTTAAAACGGCATGGGTTTTAATACACAATTAGTAAAGTAAGTGAGAAAAATTGGTAAAGTAAAAGAGAATAAAAGAAAATTGAGTAAAGTAAGAGAGAAAGAGAAAAATAGTGAAAGTAGAGTTGGTAGATTGTGGGGTCCATGTCCTAAAATAGAAAGATTCTAAATTTTCTATTTTTTAGGAACAACAAAATGGAAATAGTTGCTATTTTTAAAAAACGGAGGGTAACAATCTCTGCCACTTCGGATTACATGTAAATGTAATAAACAAATTTGGATAACCAATCCATCTATAAATAGCCATCGCATCTTGATAATTTTGGATCATATATCTTGCACCACCATGAACTGGAAGCGAGAATGATTGATTTACCATGCATCTAACCATCTATCTCACCTCGCAGTACAACCTCACTGCAAACCACTATACATCATAGCACATAATTTTTTCTTTGGGTTCTAACAAACGATAGACGACCAGTCTCAAGCATAGTACAAGCATCAACAACAAATTATTAGAATAAATCAATATTTAATTTGAAAAAATAGATTAAAGTACTTTAAATCAAATAGAAAAATTCAAATACACTTTGACTATAAAAAATGTTTTAGTAAACAACATAATAATAGAATCAAATGTAACATCAACGTCATCATTATAGAATAGTAGTATATAATTTTGTCTCTTGAAAATAAAACATATATTTGCCCATGACTAAGAACATGCATTTTAGAAATAGGCCAACATGAGCAAGCAAATACTAAAATAACCTAAAATTTCCACAATTAATATACTCGCTTTAGCATAATTTAAGTCAATAGATAATAGTACCTATAGGTATATATCTTGAATAAAATATGATTAATAATTTAATTATTATATACTTATATTATATCTACAAATATTCATTACAACAATTTAATTATACCACAATAAATTCGAATCGTTCGAGATAGGCCTGCATCAAAAAATTACTTCACATAAATAAATGCAGTCTCAATTGATTGCACACCTATTTATCAGTGTTTCAAAACTTGCTTGGGAAGTCTCCGCAATGCATTTGATTGGACCATGAATTTAGCCACTTTTTTTTCATCAATAGTTTTATATTTGTATATTAGTATTAGTATTGGTGGAGGAGATAGATGTAGTATAGAAGTATAGATATTCAATACTACACTTTAGGAAAAGGAGAGAAAAGAAGAAAACGAAGATTACGATCTGTTCTCTCTCTTCAAACTACCGTCATTACATAGAGAAGAGAAGAAGATGAGATGGCAAGCATGGGCGACTACTACGAGTTATACATAGAAAAAGGTGTCATGGCAAGCATGAGAGGCTACAAAGCCTAATTATTCGAACTCAATTTTTTACTATAATAATAAAGGTATGTCATTCTTTCTTTTTTATGGTTGCACATTAATCCTATGACTCTACACATTCTATCATCTATGATTAATACAAAAATATTAATCATATGCTTATTACAAATTCTACACATTCTTTCTTTTTAATTGAGGTACTTATTAGTTCCAAATTTTATAAGTCATTAATGTTTGCTTTGATTTTTCATGTTGCGGGTAATTAGAAGGTCAATTATATTTTGTAAACAATATTTAATACAATAGAAATATACTAATGATGTGTATTTAATTTTTCGGATGGCTTGCAAAGAGGCTTAAAGGATAATGGAATGCTTTGTGATTAGAATAAATATATATTGCACTCTTAAATGTTGTAATAGAGTAAAAATAGGCCTTCATGATAACATATATAGACTGCTGCCTCAC
The DNA here is from genome assembly GCF_023119035.1 of Salvia hispanica. Lineage (NCBI taxonomy): Eukaryota > Viridiplantae > Streptophyta > Magnoliopsida > Lamiales > Lamiaceae > Salvia > Salvia hispanica. The sequence goes on along the minus strand of NC_062967.1, from coordinate 16,058,515 downwards.
ACACTTTTCGAGAATGGCCGAAAATTGTGCAAAAAATAAAACATGATATAGAATATTAACATAAAATGGTGCAAAAAAAACTAAAAAGCAACGTGGTAATGCACGGTTTCTGCTAAAAGGATAAAGCTGGTATTTAAAAATTTCTCCAAAACTCTCACTTTATATATTGATATATTCTTAGTGCATTACTTCTTTCGTCCAGGTTTTGGAGTCACTTCTATAAAAGTTCGTCCCAATTTTAGAGTCACATTTAGAATTTTCTATATTTGTACAATTTTACCCCATTGTTTATCAAAATTACATCAAAATGTCATTATCTACGTTAGAATAAACCAAAACAAAAATAAAAAATCAAAAAGTCAAAAGGGACCCCCATCTTCAACCAACTCACTTAATTTATTACACATCACATCTAACCTTTAATTACAGCTCCATCAATTCCTAAACCCGTGCCATAACTAAATGTGACTCCAAATATGGGACGGAGGGAGTATTCAAAATGAGTGTTCAAAATGGGTGTTCAAGCAAAGCTCTGTTACTATGGAACGGAGGGAGTATTAGATGGTCCAAACTCCAAACTGTATATTGTAATTGAAAATTTAAATAATTGAATAAGCTTATTTATGCCTGTATATTATTATCTTGTTTGATGTGGAAGATAATTTATTTTAGTTTACATTGCAATGAAGACTTGGTATAAGTTCAAGTGTACACAATAATTTGAATTATAATTTGTTCGCCAAATAATTGGCTTAATTAAGGCTTTAAAGAAGACGACTTCCAGTGAGAAAACTTCACTCAACTATAAATTATGAGAAAACTTCTGAGTTCATGTCAAATCCTTGCTAGAGTCTCTTAAATACGTATTTATGAATAAATAAACTATAGGAGCACGTAGAATAGACCATTTACCTTCATAAGGGATATTCATCCAAAATTATATAGATAAGAGATAATCTTTATCAAGTTAATATGGGACAAGAATGAGATTTTCGATATTATCAAATTTAATCTATAGTACATAACATTTATATATATATTAAAATAATAGGGATGTTGTATTCATATCAAAATCATATCTTTTGTCAAAATGTCAAGCGATGTACATTATATGCCGTTTAATGTACATTTTATGTACTACTACTAATATATTATCTCAAATAATGTATGATCCCATATAATATAAAATATATGAATTATGTACATTATTAGAGATATTACATTATATTTTTTTAAAATGTACATTAGTAGTGCGTATAATGTACATTTTACAGTAAGATTGGATTTAAAAGCGAAATGTTCATAAATTATTCGTTCGAAAGAAATTGTAAAGTCTCAAAATTTTGAGATTTTAATACGGTCGAAAGTTATAAGGTTATTTAATTTAATTCTATAATGAATTACATAAATAGGCCGTCGCTTTTGCATTCTGATCATTTGTGATCCATGGAAAAGAGAATATCATGAGAAGTCTATTGTTTTCTTGTTTTTTTTACGTGTTCTTCGTTTCCTCTCTCAATAAATTATTACCAGTGTAGTTAGTTATGAGGTTTCAAAACAAAGACATTGTGTGTGCTGTGTGCATCTTCACCATAAAGAGTTATTTGGATGCTCCAAATCCAATGACTAAAGCAGCCTAATGCAACATAAAGCCGATAGTTTATGTCGCCAAGCTCAACAGTTGTAGTTGAAATTTTAACAAAGAATTTGTTGAAAGTGATGGGAAGCACAATATTTTTCTCTTGAATTTGGACCATTACTAAATTTCTATTGCGTAGAATGCACTTTAAAAGACTTAAATATCAATCAGCACAAGTGAGATTTTTAGTAGGATTTTGGTGGAATGGCTTTCAAGTTTATTACTCCTACATATTTCTTGTTTCTCATTGGTGTGTCCATATTTCTTTGGAGTAGATTTTGCAGAGCATCAGACACCATTTCAGCAGGCCAATCTCTGTTTCCAAACCAGACCATAATCTCCAAAGAGGGCAAGTTTGAGCTTGTGATGTGGATCCATGTATTTTGTGATCCATTTCCCAAGGTTTACCCAATTTGTAGGTGATTGATCTAATATTTTTGTGAAGTAGATTTTCTATTGTATCAATAATGGCAATCCAACAAGAATTTAGGAAACTAAGATGATCAAAACAAGAAGTAACATTTGATAGAGTGGAAATTGTGATACATAGTCATTGATGAGGCAAGCTAAGACACTTACAACATACTACATGCATCCATGGCTAGATCTTCAAGGGAACCACAAACCTCAAAGCATACCTCTACTTGATCCATGCTTGAACTAGCAATTGATGGAAATCCCATGCTTGAACTAGCAATTGATGGATTCAAGCAACCTTGATATGACCACGAGTGCTAGACGTCAAGGGTCTTCATTTCGGCGTGAGCCATGGGTTGATTGGGGCCCAATGATGAAAGAAAGACACAATGGTCCAACAAAGCTAGAGGATTCCCGAGGCAGGCAATGAATAGAGCGGCTCGGATTTGAGGACAAATCTTTTCCAAGAAGGGGAGGATGATACGATCATGGAAGCCGTGCGTCAGGATTTCAACTACAGTTAGATTCAACTGGAAATCGACCTATTGAGATGACATCCGAAAGCTATGAAACTACCACCATTGTCTTTGTCTTGGAAACAGCTTCGCGTGGGTATCTTGCACATCCCAATCGGAGTCCGAATGAGGGAGTTATGGCGGTTTTACGGAAGTCGCGCAGAGAAGGCCGAGACCTTCGGGAAAAACGCCCGACTGGGCGTTTCGCTTGTGAAAATCGCCCGGGGACAGGAAAAACGCCCGGGCCGGGCATTTTGGGTTTCCTAAATTCTTGTTGGGTTGCCATTATTGATACAATAGAAAATCTACTTCACAAAATATTAGATCAATCACCTACAAATTGGGTAAACTTGGAAAATGGATCACAAAATACAAAAGGTCCACATCAAACAAATCAGAATTGGATAGAAACCCTTCAAAAAGGAAACAAAGCTCTCAAGCATATAATTTCATCAAAGACCTAAAAGAAAAGAAATGACATCGAATTTATACATGGGTCCAAATGAAAGTTTGCCCACAAAATCAAAAATTGGCATAATCGCCCGTCCCGGCGTTTTTTATACCAAATGCCCGCCCGGCGTTTTCCCGGCGATTTTCACAAGCGAAACGCCCGGTCGGCGTTTTTCCCCAAGCTCCCGGCCTTCTGCGCGACTTCCGTAAAACCGCCATAATTCCCTCATTCGGACTCCGATTGGGATGTGCAAGATACCCACGTGAAGCTGTTTCCAAGATGAAGACAATGGTGGTAGTTTCATAGCTTTCGGATGTCATCTCAATAGGACGATTTCCAGTTGAATCCAACTGTAGTTGAAATCCTTGGACGACGGCTTCCATGATCGTTTATCATCCCCTCAAATCCGAGCCGTCTCTATTCATTGCCTCATCGGGAATTCCCCTAGCTTTTTTTGGGCCATTGGCTTGTCTTCTCTTTCATCCTTGGGCCCCAATCAACCAATGGCTCATGCCGAAATGAAGACCCTTGACGCCCAGCACTCGTGGTCATATCAACTGGTTTCTTTTCTCCAGGTAACTCTACCAACTACTATATTGGTATATGGTACAAAAAAATACCTGTTACAACAGTTGTTTGGGTCTTAAATAGAGATAACCCTATCCCACATTCCATTTATAACAAATCTCAACTAGAAATAGCCAATGGTACTCTGCTCCTTCGAAGTGGTGGCAACATGATTTTGTCATACAAACAAACAAATAATGCCACTGAAGCTGTAATTCTAGACACTGGCAATTTCGTCAA